>NC_074669.1:7084280-7384280 GCF_029448725.1 Salvelinus fontinalis
ATTAGACATGATTGGTGAGAGTCAGCCCTCCACCACAGGGCTTTCAACGGTCCACTCATTTGTAATCAGTGAACACAAGGGAGAAAGGAAGAATGCACATGTAAAGAATTTGAACAGGGCAATAGGCTGCATCTCACACTACTAAGGGGCACCAGGCATAAAGCAAGGTGGCCTTTGTCCATGTCTAGTCACAGGTAGGAGGGGAGAAGATTTTAATTAAAAGGAGGAGTTTAGATCTAGTGATCCACGCAATAAGTGAGGATTCCAAGTCCAAGAGGCTCAATGGAATTATGCCCGAAACGATCACGCATGTAAAAACAGTCAATAATTGGCCCGACAGAAGTTTCATTTTTTAAAGCCGTGGAGGGCCTCTCGGATGGATTATACTCGACCTGCATGTGCCGTCTTGCCAACTCCTATAGTCATGATAATGACCGTATAGGAGTTTGCAAGACATCATAAACAGATCTAGGACCAGGCTAATTCATATTCTATTACCAAATTCATTTCATATTCCCTTATTCAATAAAACCAGCTAACCTAATCTAGATCTCAAGATGCTACAGTACTCTGTTATTGGAAAAGACTCAGCATGTCAGCATGTCTCCTTCTAGGAAATATGTGTGTGTGTGTGTGTGTGAGAAACCTGACACACAACAGATCTGCCACTTCTGGGGGGGGTTACTGCCTTCTCCTCCGTTTGATGCCAACACACACACACACAGAGAGAGAAATGTCCCCCCAGGACCCCGGGCTCTCCAGCAATAACAACCCCACACCCTAATGAGGAATGGACCGGATTAAGGCACCAATACTAGAGGGATTCAGAGCGTGTTTTGATTGGTCATGGCTCGGGAGTGGGTGGGTGCTGTGAGGTGGCATTCTAGGGATCCATGGGAGGCTAAAATCGTCAACGACCGAAGAGGGGGGCCTTTTGGTAGCCTGTTCCCAGATCTGCCTTGCATTTCGGAGGGTGTGTGTTGAAAAAAAAAAAAAAAAGACCGTGTGTGTCTCTACAAACTCATACATTGTGCTGGAATGTTTGAGACTTGCGAGGTCACACACGCACACCAACATGGGTGTTAGAGGATTGGTCTGGTCTAAAGCAGGATTGGTGTCTGTGGTTACAATACTAGTCTAGCAACACAGCAGGATGCTAGGAAAAAGGAGAACATAACAAGTGAGAGAAAGAACATACCAGAGGAGAGAGTATGATGGCCAGTACATTTCAGAGAACTGTTAAAAAGAGATGGTTTGATTAAGGTGGCATCCAACACTCTCAAAACCACAAGACATCCACCTCAGCCAGTTCCCAGAGTTTCCCCTCTCTCCCCACGCCAGGGTATCACTAACCTAAATCTTGCTGTTAGAGATTCTAGCCTAAGAAAGAAGTCCTTTTCTCCCCGGTAACAGAAGCCAGCTCAGCTCTGATTGGCTGTTAAATACAGTAAGAGTGTCAGAGGAGAGCCGAGAAGCTGCAACAGTAGCAGTTGGGGAAAGAGTCGTCTGGGAATGGGTTTTCCCCCCCCGGTTTACTTTTCCACGTGTCACATTTAGGAAGCTGGTAAAACGTTGGTGGAAGTGGAAGAAAGGGGCCCGGCCTACCTGACGACAAAGAGAGGAACGCCATAGATTAAAGAAGCAAGAGAGAGGGAAAGAAAACAAACAACTTTTCAGCCTGCTCTCCTTCCCCCCGCACACCTCTCTCCTCCTAGAATAGAGAACCGAAGGCCATTGTTCCGATATATACACGACCTTGGCTTTTCCATTGTGGCCAATCAGGAGAATCTAAACACAACAAAGTGGGTAAGCACAATTGGGTAGGAAACCAGGAAGTGAACTGAGGAGCAGGTGGTGTGGCCAGCGAATCAGACCTGGCTGTACAGTACAGGGGAAGGAAGAGGCAGTGTGACCAGTTAGTGAGGTACAGAGAGAGACTGGGTCAGCAGGACTGGGCACGCACGCACGCACAACACGAAATAGCAAACTAAACCCATTTGTTTGGCACAGAGGGTTAAAAAAAAAGGCAATTAGGACAGATGAAACAGACAGCATGTGAGGAAAGGGAGGGACGCCATTTGTGGCTTCACAGCTAGAGTCCTCAGTGGGGACAGACAGCGCCTAAGCTCATAACACAGTCAGTATTATCCACACACAAAAGGTTGGTGTTGATTCGCTGCCAGGGCCCAGGGAGTCCAGGACAGACTCCATCAGAGAACTTGGTCACAGTGTGCGGGCCAAGAGAGATCAGTGACTGGCTTTGGAGGGGTTGCCTTGGGGGCGTAGATACAAACCTGGGGTAAGCCAATGACAACACACCCCCAGAGAGCGAACCAAAAGCCATTTGAATGAATGAGAAGATAATATAGAGAAGGCCTTATACAGTAACTACTGCTGGACAGGGGTATAGAGAAGGTAGGGACACAGGTATAGAGAAGGCCTTTTGGGCGACATAGGGACAGGGGTATAGAGAAGGCCTTTTGGGAGACATAGGGACAGGGGTACAGAGAAGGCCTTTTGGGCGTCATAGGGACAGGGGTATAGAGAAGGCCTTTGGGGCAGGGGCACAACATTTTATGTCAGGAGAGGGAATGTGGCATATTCCAACAACAACAAAACATATTTAAAAAAGATAAACTGTCTGTTCCGAATGCTGCTTCCTCCTTCAGACCTCTCATCCAGTGTTCTTATCTTCTATCTGAAGCTCAGTCTTAAAAAGGGAAATGCCTCGGATACAAATAGAAAAGTTAAATAAATAGGAGTTGGGTTATTGAAACCTGGAAGAGCTCCATTCTAGAAAAGAAGAGGCCAATTGATGTCATTGCATATAGTAATAACCTACTTTTATGGGTATAAAGGTGTCTTACCACGAAGCCTGCACACTCAGGGTCAGGGACCACTGATCACCTATGTTTGGGTCAGGGTTGCAAAAAAACGTTCCTAAAATTCCCAGGTTTTCCAGAACTCCCACTTGGAGAATTCCGTTTCCCCTCCTGATTCCCGGGAACTCTATCGGGGTTTCTGGAAAACCTGGGAATTTCGAGAACATTTATGGGATTTAGCAATGCTAGTAGGTGTATTGTGTTATTGTCCTTACCGTCGCAGGTGAAGGTGACAGGCTCCTGGGACTCGGAGATCTCGATGGACACCTTGACGCTGCAGCTATTGTCCCCGCCCACGTCCCTCTGAGGGATGACTGCACTCAGCACGTACCCCGGGTTGGTGTGGAGGTCATCATGGGGGAACTTTGACCTCAGGCTGAAAACAAAGCTAGTATGTCATCTTTACCGTTCATAAACTTCATATCCTTAATTCTCTTATTTGTATTTCCTTAAATTAGCTAATCTAGAAATTATACATCCATAAACTAGTAGATAATCCATTAATGATCCATTCTCCTACTTAACAGCCCATATAAAAATTAAACATGTTGCAGATTCAGGTTAAGTGCCTTGCTTAAGGACACATCAGCAGATTTTCACCATGTCGGCTCAGGTATTCGAACCAGCGACCTTTCGGTTCCTGGCCCAACGCGCAAACCACTAGGCTACTTGCCGCGCTTTTACTGCCCTGTACTTCCTTATGGGATCCAAAGAACTTCAAAAACTCTTCTGCTTTGCTAATATTTGTTGCACATCTGTGTTTATCGAATAGTGTGTGTGTGTGTGTGTGTGTGTGTGTGTGTGTGTGTGTAATGCAGGTGTTCATCATGGAAGAGTGATTCACATTGCACAGATATATCATCACTAACAAATCATACAAACATTACAGCACACACACACGGTGGCTTACGTTGCTACATCTTCACAGAAGGCTACAACTTCTAGGTTCTGGGCTTCCTTCTCCTCCAGGGCGGTGTACAGTACTCTCCCAGGTCTCTTATTGTGCTGCGAGACAACGACACACAACATGGTGAACTAAACAGTAAACAACCAGAAAAACGGTGCATGGGCCAAAACACACACTTCAACCTCCACTGAGATAGTGTATCGGTTTACTGGTGTTAATTTCATATGGAATTAAATTGGTGTTCGGTTAGTCATGTATGTATTGTAAACAGATTAAAACACAAAAACTTGCAGTAAAGACAGGAAATACAAATGAGCACCCCAATACTAAATTGGACCATCCCACAAATACATTTACACATTATACAAACTGACTGAGGCTCTATTCATTTAGTCTTGTGTATTTTTCCCAAAGTAATAGAGGTGTTTAGGAGTGGTGTATGCTGACGGCTCAAATAACGAGACATTTTGATATATGAACGCATTGAATCCCATCAAGTGAATAAACATCAAGTCAGGAAGGGCAGAGACTGGGGCAAAAAGCTACACGCACACTAGAAGGATCCCCCTAGGAATTGAGTTCTGGGATTCCTTGACGTTTATTTAACCAGGTAGGCAAGTTGACCTGGCCAAGATAAAGCAAAGCAGTTCGACACATTGAACAACAGAGTTACACATAAAATAAAACAAACATACAGTCAATAATACAGTAGAAAAATAAGTCTATATACAATGTGAGCAAATGAGGTGAGATAAGGGAGGTAAAGGCAAAAAAAGGCCATGGTGGTGATGTAAATACAATATAGCAAGTAAAAGACTGGAATGGTAGATTTGCAGTGGAAGAATGTGCAAAGTAGAAATAGAAACAATGGGGTGCAAAGGAGCTAAATAAATAAATAAATAAAAGTAGGGGAAGAGGTAGTTGTTTGGGCTAAATTATAGATGGGCTATGTACAGGTGCAGTAATCTGTGAGCTGCTCTGACAGCTGGTGCTTAAAGCTAGTGAGGGAGATAAGTGTTTCCAGTTTCAGAGATTTTTGTAGTTCGTTCCAGTCATTGGCAGCAGAGAACTGGAAGGAGAGGCGGCCAAAGGAGGAATTGGTTTTGGGGGTGACCAGAGAGATATACCTGCTGGAGCTCGTGCTACAGGTGGGTGCTGCTATGGTGACCAGCGAGCTGAGATAAGGGGGAACTTTACCTAGCAGGGTCTTGTAGATGACCTGGAGCCAGTGGGTTTTGCGACGAGTATGAAGCGAGGGCCAGCCAACGAGAGCGTACAGGTCGCAGTGGGGGGTAGTATATGGGGCTTTGGTGACAAAACGGATGGCACTGTGATAGACTGCATCCAATTTATTGAGTAGGGTATTGGAGGCTATTTTGTAAATGACATCGCCGAAGTCAAGGATCGATAGGATGCTCAGTTTTACGAGGGTATGTTTGGCAGCATGAGTGAAGGATGCTTTGTTGCGAAATAGGAAGCCAATTCTAGATTTAACTTTGGATTGGAGATGTTTGATGTGAGTCTGGAAGGAGAGTTTACAGTCTAACCAGACACCTAGGTATTTGTAGTTGTCCACATATTCTAAGTCAGAACCGTCCAGAGTAGTGATGCTGGACGGGCGGGCAGGTGCAGGCAGCGATCGGTTGAAGAGCATGCATTTAGTTTTACTTGTATTTAAGAGCAGTTGGAGGCCATGGAAGGAGAGTTGTAGGCATTGAAGCTCGTCTGGAGGTTAGTTAACACAGTGTCCAAAGAAGGGCCAGAAGTATACAGAATGGTGTCGTCTGCGTAGAGGTGGATCAGAGACTCACCAGCAGCAAGAGTGACATCATTGATGTACAGTATACAGTAGTGTGTGTGAAAGCTGCCGGGAACTGGCAGGAAATACGTCCCATAATTTTACAAACTAGCCGTCTGACTGCCAAGGCTAAGAAAGAGTTTCCTTTCCTGTGCAACAGGAAATTACCAGTGAATGTCCCGCCTCCTCTTCCTGGTCTACTGTGAGTCGGCACAACAGCACAAGAGGTGTTTTGGAATTCAGTGACATCACGATGCATGAAAGAGAAAGACTGATTCTGCTCAGAGGGAATTGGGGAGGGTTACAAAAATGCCTGGTACGCAGAGTCCCTTTCGTGTGTTGTTCCATGTGTGTTACATTTTAAACCAAAAACACAAAATGTGTGATTTCTAGGACACTGACTAAAAGTTGCATCAGAGCAAAGCTTTACACTGAACAACACTCCACTATCAAAGTAATTTCACCTGGAGAGCCAACCACGCTCTCCGTAGCCGATTGTTAACCTGTTTAAAGGTCTTCATTCAGAAGACCACAGGGCCAGACGAATTACCAAAGACACGTACTCGGAGCATGCGCGGATGAGCTGGCAAGAATCTTCACTGACATTTTCAACCCATCCTTAACCCAGTCTGTAATACCTACATGTTTCAAGACCACCACCATAGTCTCTGTGCCCAAGAACGCTAAGGTAACCTGTCTGAAATGACTATCTCCCCATAGCACTCACATCTGGGTTGTTCGCCAATGCTGGAAGGGGGGCCTTGCCCCAGAGTAAAAAAGTTTGGGAACCCCTGCGCTAGAGAACATTGCAGTGCATAAACTATTGTAGAGGATTCATTGCATGAAGAAATATATTTTTTTTTGTTCTGTAGCCTATTTTAGTTTCTCTTACAATAAAATGTAATCCATTTGATCAACTTTATTTGTAGATTCTATTTGTAATAGAGTTAATAGGAAAAGTCCAGTTACACAGCTCCGTTTGACTAAGTAGAAATTAAAAAGATAATAAATAATGAAACCAGCCAGGTGCACAGGTGAAATGATTTGCCTAAACACAAGCACCAGCACCTGAACAATCGTAAAGGATGAATTACATAAAAATATATTTGTGTAAATATATTCATGACAAGATATAAAAGTAATTTCTTGATCGTATCGGAAACTGTATTGTGGCCTTATACGTGCCTTTTCACATGAATCAATCTAGTCTTCTCTTTATGCTTCGGGTCCACAGTCAGCACACATTTTCGGGGCTTTGTGTGAGCAAGCCCCACAAAATAAATTGATTGAACTTCACAGTTTATGGGCCTTGTTTTGTGTGCACCTGCCGCACGTGTGGCATGGCCTCTCTGAAGAGGTTGCGTGGCATGGCCTCTCTGAAGAGGTTGCGTGGCATGGCCTCTCTGAAGAGGTTGCGTGGCATGGCCTCTCTGAAGAGGTTGCGTGGCATGGCCTCTCTGAAGAGGTTGCGTGGCATGGCCTCTCTGAAGAGGTTGCGTGGCATGGCCTCTCTGAAGAGGTTGCGTGGCATGGCCTCTCTGAAGAGGTTGCGTGGCATGGCCTCTCTGAAGAGGTTGCGTGGCATGGCCTCTCTGAAGAGGTTGCGTGGCATGGCCTCTCTGAAGAGGTTGCGTGGCATGGCCTCTCTGAAGAGGTTGCGTGGCATGGCCTCTCTGAAGAGGTTGCGTGGCATGGCCTCTCTGAAGAGGTTGCGTGGCATGGCCTCTCTGAAGAGGTTGCGTGGCATGGCCTCTCTGAAGAGGTTGCGTGGCATGGCCTCTCTGAAGAGGTTGCGTGGCATGGCCTCTCTGAAGAGGTTGCGTGGCATGGCCTCTCTGAAGAGGTTGCGTGGCATGGCCTCTCTGAAGAGGTTGCGTGGCATGGCCGCTCTGAAGAGGTTGCGTGGCATGGCCTCTCTGAAGAGGTTGCGTGGCATGGCCTCTCTGAAGAGGTTGCGTGGCATGGTCTCTCAGGAAAAAGGTCCACCCCATACCTATCATACCAAAATGACTCCACATTCCGCGGACATGCAAGAGTGCAATAAATGCTTTGAGTTCATCCATAAACATGTCTCATGTATGATTTCCTTTTCTGTGCGCATGAGCAACAGTACAATCTGATATGCTGCAACATCTGCATGTCAAACTCATCACTCCTTTCTACCCAAACCGTGCCATCCCTCCCAGACCCCTGTCTCGCCGTGCCATCCCTCCCAGACCCCTGTCTCGCCGTGCCATCCCACCCAGACTCCTGTCTCACCGTGGCAGTTGGGATCAGTCTGTTGGCTCTGTTTTTTTGCGGCGAGACTCAGGCATCGGAGGCAGAGGCTCGAAGTAAATATCAGAATCAGATTACTTTTCATCAGCAACGTAGATTTCAAGCTCAATAGCCAATCCGCCATCCAACTCATCTAAATTCTGCAGCATTTGCAATGCTGTCAGTGCATCCATTTGTTTGGTTGGGCTTACCATTGTATGGTTGTACTCAGGAAATTATATACCATTTATAGACGCTGAGTCAAATCAATCTTTCATAATAAAATAGGAGCGCTCACAACTCTTCATCATTACACTATTTTTCTAAATTCAATCATCCTCTTCACCCTCATGATCAAATTCAATCACCCTCTTCATCATTCCGTTCATTGAAGTCACATGCACCATTATCCGTTTGTCAGGTCTATCACCCATTCATTCATCGATGATAGAATAGCATATTTTAATTGTGTGTTTATTATGTTACTAGTTTGAGCTTTTATGTTACTAGTAGCCAGAGCAATGCTGCCGCGCAGGTGGTCATGTTCTGAATGCATGGACAGCACGGATGTTCCTGGAAAAAGTGACACTTGGAAATAGAGCTGCACCTCTTCAATTGAGAGAGTTATATGACAAAGATAAATGTCATAGAACCAGCAGAACATGCTCTTTCTGATACTATATAGAAATCAAAATGTTTTACCTGCATGTGACTCTGAAGGAGGATTTGATAAAGTGATGCTCCTTTCCCTGTATCTGTAATTTACATCCCTTCATGTAGAAACTGATAGGCCTAATAGTCACACAGATTATTGTCCATTTAATATCTTGTCTATAGGGTAACTCTGTGTGAAATAATTTTAGGCGTAGTTGAGGTGTAGTTTACGTATAGTTGAGGTGTAGTGTCGATGGGCCTGACTGGCATTGTTTATTTCTCGCTCATCAACTTGGATCGAGTCAAGGATATGTTTTGCATTATTCTAAAGGCCTAATGCAACACATAGCATGTTTTCGTTTCCCTTACAATACATTTGATTAGTAATAGAGTTACAGTAAATATCAGTCCTGTAACAGCTTCTTTTTACAAAAGAAAAATATAAGAGAATGGCATCAACCCGCAAGGCACACGGTCAAATTATTAACATGAGCGCCAATGCTGATAAAGAGGCATAACAAACATTACACTATTGTTGTTCTAAATTAAATCAACATCTCATCGCCCATTCGATCCATGTCATTCATTCAGTGGGCTGGTATCGTTGGTTCATTCAGAAAGTATTCAGACCCCTTGACTTTCCCACATTGTTACATTACAGCCTTATTCTAAAAATGGATTAAATAGCCCCCCCCCCAAAAAAAAATCTACATACAATGCCCCATAATGAAAACAGCTTTTAGAAATTTTAGCAAATGTATTTAAAACAGAAAAACCAAGCCATGAGTTCGAAGGAATTGTCCGTAGAGCTCCAAGACAGGATTGTGTTGAGTCCCATATTTGGGGAAGAGTACCAAAAAAAATTCTGCAGCATTGAAGGTAGCCAAGAACACAGTGGCCTCTGTTTGGAACCACCAAGACTCTTTAGAGAGCTGACCGCCTGGCCAAACTGAGCAATCGTGGGAGAAGGGCCATGGTCAGGGAGGTGACCAAGAACCCAATGGTCAATCTGACAGAGCTCCAGAGTTTCTCTGTGGAAATGGGAGAACCTTCAAAAAGACAAACATCTCTGCAGCACTCCACTAATT
Organism: Salvelinus fontinalis; assembly: GCF_029448725.1. Classification (NCBI taxonomy): domain Eukaryota; kingdom Metazoa; phylum Chordata; class Actinopteri; order Salmoniformes; family Salmonidae; genus Salvelinus; species Salvelinus fontinalis. The sequence goes on from NC_074669.1 coordinate 7,093,866, forward strand.
AGGTTTTTATGGTAGAGTCACAAGACGGAAGCAACTTCCCAGCAAAAGGCACATGACAGCTTGCTTGGAGTTTACCAGGACACTGAAAGACTCTCAGACCATGAGAAACAAGATTCTCTGGTCTGATGAAACCAAAACGGAACTCTTTGGCCTGAATGCCAGGCGTCACATCTGGAGGAAACCTGTCACCATCCCTACGGTGAAGCATGGTGGTGGAAGCATCATGCTGTGGGGATGTTTTTCTCACGGCAGGGACTGGAAGACTGGTCAGGATCGAGGAGAGATACAGAGAGATCCTTGATTAAAACCTGCTCCAGAGCACTCAGGACCTTAGACTGGGGCGAAGGTTCACTTTCCAACAAGACAATGACCCTAAGCACACAGCCAAGCCAACACAGGAGTGGCTTCAGGTCATCTCTCTGAATGTCCTTGAGTGGCCCAGCCAGAGCTCGGACTTGAACCCGATTAAACATCTTTGAGTTCTGAAAATAGCTGTGCAGCGACGCTCCAACCTGACAAAGCTTGAGAGGATCTGCAGAGAATGCGAGAAACTCCCCAAATACAGGTGTGTCAAGCTTGTATCATCATAACCAAGAAGACTCAAGGCTGTAATCGCTGCCAAAGGCGCTTCAACAAAGTACTGAGTAAATGGTCTGAATACTTACGTAAATGTGATATTTCCAGTTTCTAAAAACCTGTTTTCTTTGTCATTATGGGTTAGTGTGTGTAGATTGATGAGTTTTTATTTTTATTTTTTTTAATCCATTTTAGAATAATGCTGTAACGTAACAAAATGTGGAAAAAGTCAAGGGGTCTGAATAATTTCAGAATGCACTGTATTTTGTTTTTAAATTGTTTTATTATAATTATCATTGTTTTATTTTGTATCCCAATACCTGGGTGTATGTAATAATGCATGAAACAAACTGATTAAGAACATTTGAGGTAAACAAAAAAAAGAAACCTCTGACTGCCTCTGTCGGGCACCATCTTATCCATAGTTAAGATGGTGCCAAAACACACAATACATACGCCCACACGCTGCTGCTACTACTGTCTATTATCTATCATGTTGCCTAGTAACTTTACCCCTACCTATATGTACAGTACGTCGCTACCACAATTACCTCATACCCCTGCACATCGACTTGGTACTGGTACTACCTGTATATAGCCATGTTATTTTCTACTCCCTATATTCTACAAAGCATGTGAAATAAAATTTGATTCTACACTTCCATGATAAGAGATCAATGCAAAATCTAAACAGGCGAGCAAGGTAATGTCAGTTTTGTTTATAGAAAAAGTCCCATCTTTCCAGATGTTTATAATAACAGGATGTTATGGCAGTCTATTTGTAATTGATGAAATGAGTAGTACAATGGTAATGCTGTATTGCAACATAAGAGTCTGCCTTCTTTATGTTCGTCATTCAGCGGGTGAGAACACAGCAGATTGAGCATTATTTTATGAGCTACTTTGCTCAGCGGTTCTTAAATTTCACACAAGCAAAACCAACAACTCGGACATGAAATGTGACTGAATCTAGAAGTGGCATCAGGGTTGTGTTCATTAGGCGCCAAACGGAAGACAACCGACTGGAATATGGAAAGACTACATGGACTTGTCCAATAAGAAAATGCTTATTTTATTTTTCCCGTTGATGTTTTTATTTATTTTAAGTATCTGTTGTGGAGAACTGTTAGAGACAAACATTGTTTTGACCTCAAATAGTATTCAAGTGAAAGATATTTACAAAGCAGTGTGCTAGTAGCGTCGACTTGGCTGAGACCCCAATCTCTGGCTCTCACCAAGCACCTTGTACATCCCATCTAGCCAGGCAAGAAAGGAGTGAGGGATTAGCAGTGGTTGTGTTTTTATACACAAGCCATTCATTGAAAACAAACGCGCAAAGATAATCCAATGAAACAGGGTGAGCGGTGTGTTCACTCACACCCCCCCCTACAGTACAGACACCGGGCTGTACAGTTAGACAGGCCTGTCTTTGTTTTCTGTTTCATTGTCTGATAGGGGTGGGTGAGTGAATGGATGGGTAAGGCCCATGTGACTCACAGATCATTAATCTGATGTGGTTTGCTTTAGTCCACCCTACTGTTCTGAGTCAGGTCCGGTCTGCTTTACAGCTCATCCATCTTAGGTCAGTCTTAAGATAGTACAGTAAACCACTTCATTGTCCCAGGCTTGTACAGTTTTGCTGCATGTAGCAGTCCTAGAAAATGGTACCCACTTCACTAGCCCAGGTTTTTAGTGGTTTAGTAATACTGTAGACTTCCACTGACAGGAGTCTCTTCTACTTTCCTCAACCTCTTCACTATTCTTGGTTGGCCCTGGTTAACTATGTCAAGAGAACCAGCTGACCAAATTAAGTTTGACTTCCTCTTTCAAATCAGGAAGTTAATGATTTCTCTTTAGTTTAACTTCCACTGTGGCATTATAGAAATCTCATTTTTCAACAAAGGTTGCAGTTGTTGTCTAGCTAGGACTTCACCAGCTGATTCAGAGGATGCCATTGGCGTTTCCCCTCTAAACCACAATTTTTTACCCACAATGCACTTCCTGTTTGTTGAAAGTAAAACCGGGTGAGAGGTGAAGACCGAGTTCACTTGTATCCATCGTCCCTCTGTAGGCCCATCGATACACCACCACACAGAGCGTATGGAAGAGAACAGTACACAGCAGGAGAATTATAAATTTGGTCATAACTGCTCCGCCATTTCCTGGTTTCTAAAATTCAAATAGTTTGCCTAATTTCAGTTTATATGTCACAAAATAAGCAAGTATAGTGTAGCGAATCATTGTGCCATTTAAACCGCTGTGAAATGTTTTCCATAACCAAAAATATTGTATTTTCAGCTGGTGTACAAAACTGAAAGTAAAAAACAAAAAGAAAACTTAAAAAGAATGGGAAGAATAGAAATAGCACACACAGAACCAATCTACTGCTTCTTAGACTTGCTTTCAATGAGAATGACAAATATAACTCTAATTTCTATGTGAATGTGGTCGGGTCGCCCAAAAAGTTACATATTGGGAAAGGGATATACCTAGTCAGTTGTACAACTGAAATGTGTCTTCCACATTTAACCCTAACTCTGAATCAGAGAGGTGCGGGGGGGGGGGGGGGGGGCTGCTTTAAATCGACATCCACGTCATCGGTTAACTGCCTTGCTCAGGGGCGACAGATTTTTACCTTTTCAGCTCAAGGATTCGATCCAGAAACCTTTGTTACTTGCCCGACGCGCCTACCCGCCAGGCTATTGTCGCTTTAATGAGAGATCCTGGCAGAGGCGTGCGGAGATGTGAAAAGCTGTTCAAATGGAGGAAGACAAAGCTGAGGTGGCCTTTGGTTACATAAACACAAACGCTCTAATTTTAAAAACGCCCATTGATCAACAGTCCCCACACACAGAAACAAGCACCATAGCCTGTCGTAACAGGCAAGTCCTAGCTAGTACTCTGCTGTGACGACACAGGCGTTCTGTGCGTACAAAAGTCGTGACTTCGCAATGACTGAACTCTATGGTGCACTTCAGTGCTCTGTTGCAGATGGTGATGTCCCCTGGGCTTACTGCATGCTGGGAAGTCCTCTCGGCTTTCCAATACAAACTACAGGGGGAGCTGGCCCGACTAAATGTTTTATTTTATCTGAGACATAACTGCTCAAACAACAGATAATGTTGGTTTGCCTGACTTTGGCTCTTCAATACAAGGGCCCGGCCCTGGGCTTTGCTACCACAGGTTGTCAAAAAAAGAGAGAGAAATATTTTAAAAAGGAGAAGAGACAGATGTAAATTCAATTGTTCCCTCCTGAACTAAGCTCACTTGTTTCATTTAATACAAGAGCAAACATTTCCACAGAAACAAACTCCACCTGCTTTGCAACATCTGAGGCCAGCCCTTGAAGTGTTAGCAACAACAGGCTTACTTATACCCAACCGCCGACATCCAATCTGTTAATCTGGAGGGTAATGACAATAACAAAACAGCACTCTGGCTAGAGTAGGGAGTTGACTGCGATAGGCTGTGGGCCAGATTACTATGGGTCTGGAAACTGATAAGGGGTGTCGTGGTCTGTAGAAGGTAACACTACACCACTGTGCCATGCTGGTTGAGAGTATTGCTTTGCCCACCAGCACTCACACAGTCTTACACACTCGGCCTACATGAGAGCGCCTGCTGCCATGGCAACGCTGGGCCGCTCTGGGGCTTGTCAGATGAGTCTGCAGTGGGGCATGGTGGGGAGCTGTATGGGCTTGTCCCTGTTTAGGCTATACCAACATTACTGCTGCCTGGCAGCTAGGCTAGCAAACTAGGGCGACACACAGTTAAGGCGAGAGCATGTACAGACAGACAGGAATGAATGCACACATCCAGACAACACATTATGTAACAGTAGTATGCCTAACACACACAGACATAAGACAGGCAGCCACAATCAAACCATAAACGTTCACAGAAAAACAGACATTCCACAACCAGACACAGCAGAGTGAACTGGACATAGTTCTCAACTAAAGATAATAGTAACAAAATAAAATAACAATGAGCTATATACAAGGAGTAACGGTACCGAGTCAGTGTACTGGGGAACGAGGTAGTTGCAGTGATTGACCGAGGTAATACGTACATGTAGGTTTGGTTAGGTGATTGATTGATTGATGTACTAACCTCATCAAAAAAAGAAACGTCCTCTCACTGTCAACTGTGTTAATTTTCAGCAAACTTAACATGTAAATATTTATATGAACATAACAAGATTCAACAACTGAGACATAAGTTCCACAGACATGTGACTAACAGAAATGGAATAATATCTCCCTGAACAAAGGGGGGGTCAAAATCAAAAGTCAGTATCTGGTGTGGCCACCAGCTGCATTAAATACTGCAGTGCATCTCCTCCTCATGGGCCACACCAGATTTGCCAGTTATTGCTGTGAGATGTTACCCCACACTTCCACCAAGGCACCTGCAGGTTCCCGAACATTTCTGTAGGGGGGTGGGGGGGGTGGGGGGTGGGGGGGGGGGGGCTAGCTCTCACCCTCCAATCCAACAGGTCCCAGATGTACTCAATGGGATGAGATGAGATCCTCAATGAGATCCGGGCTCTTCGCTGGCAGAACACTGGCATTCCTGTCTTGCAGGAAATCAAGCACAGAACGAGCAGTATGGCTGGTGGCATTGTCATTCTGGAGGGTCATGTCAGGATGAGCCTGCAGGAAGGGTATCACATGAGGGAGGAGGATGTCTTCCCTGTAACGCACAGCGTTGAGATTGCCTGCAATGACAACAAGCGTAGTCCGATGATGCTGTGACACATCGCCCCAGACCATGACGGACCCTCCCACCTCGATCCCGCTCCAGAGTACAGGCCTTGGTGTAACGCTCATTCCTTCGACGATAAACACAAATCCAACCATCACCCCTGTTGAGACAAAACCACGACTCGTCAGTGAAAAGCACTTTTTGCCAGTCCTGTCTGGTCCAGCGACGGTGGGTTTGTGCCCATAGGCGACGTTGTTGCCGGTGATGTCTGGTGAGTACCTGCCTTACAACAGTCCTACAAGCCCTCAGTCCAGCCTCTCTCATCCTATTGTGGACAGTCTGAGCACTGCTGGAGGGATTGTGCATACCTGGTGTAACTCGGGCAGTTGTTGCCATCCTGTACCTGTCCAGCAGGTGCGATGTTCGGATGTACCGATCCTGTGCAGGTGTTACACGATCAGCTGTCCGTCCTGTCTCCCTGTAGCATCGTCTTAAGCGTCTCACAGTACGGACATTGCAAATTATTGCCCTGGCCACATTTGCAGTCCTCATGCCTCCTTGTAGCATGCCTAAGGCATGTTCACGCAGATGAGCAGGGACCCTGGGCATCTTTCTTTTGGTGTTTTTCAGAGTTAGTAGAAAGGCCTCTTTAGTGTCCTAGGTTTTCATAACTGTGAAACCGTTTTGGTTTCATCAGACTTAATTGCCTACTGTCTGTAAGCTGTTAGTGTCTTAACAACCGTTCCACAGGTGTATGTTCATTGAACAAGCATGGGAAACAGTGTTTAAACCATTTACAAAGAAGATCGGTGAAGTTACTTGGATTTTTACAAATTATCTTTGAAAGACAGGGTTCTGAAAAAGGGAGGTTTTTTGTTGTTGCTGAGTGTATGTACATGTAGGTAAGCAGAAAGTCCGGGTTGCCGTTTAACTGTTCAGCAGTTTAATGGCTTTTGCGTAGAAGCTGTTCAGGAGCCTTTTGGTCCTAGAGACTGCTACCGCTTGATGTGTAGTAGCAGAGAGAACATACTGACTTGGGTGGCTGGAACCTGACAATACTTAGTGCCTTCCTCTGACACCGCCTGGTATCGAGGTCCTGGATGGCAGGGAGCTCTGCCCCAGTGATGTAGTGGGCCATACGCACTGCCCTCTAACGCTTTTCCGTCAAATGCTGAGCCGGTGCCATACCAAGCAGTGATGCAACCAGTCAAGATGCTCTCAGTAGTGCAGCTGTAGAACTGAGGATCTGAGGGACCATGCCAAATCTTTTCAATCTCCAGAGGGGGAAGAGGCATTGTCGTGCCCTCTTCACGACTGTCTTGGTGTGTTTGGACCATGATAGGTCCTTAGTTATGTGGACACTGAGGAACTAACCTTGTCATTCTTGGACACGGGGACTATGGTGGTCTGCTTGAAACGTGGGTATTACAGACTGGGTCAAGGAGATTTTGAAAATGTCAGTGAAGGTCAGTACTAGGTGGTCAAGCACATGCTCGGAGTATACATCCTGGTAATCTGTCTGGCCCCACGGCCTTGTGAATGTTACCCTGTTTAAAAGGTTTTACTCACATTGTCCGGAACAGCTGGTGCGCTCATGCAAGGTTCAGTGTTCCTTGCCTCGAAGAGAGCTTAGAAGGCATTCAGCTTGTCTGGTAGGCATGCATCACTGTGCAGCTCGTGGCTGGGTATCCCTTTGTAATCCGTGATAGTTTGCAAGCCCTGCCATATCTGACGAGCGTCAGAGCCAGTGTAGTAGGATTCGATCTGCGTCCTGTATTGATGCTTTGCCTGTTTGATAGTTCGGAGAGCGTAGCAGGATTTTTTTTTTTTTTGATAAACGTCCAGATTTGTGCCCCGCTCCTTGAAAGCGGCAGCTCTAGCCTTTAGCTCAGTATGGATGTTGCCTGTAATCCATGGCTTATGGTTAGGATATGTACGTATGGCCACTGTGGGGACTACATCATCCATGCACTTAATGAAGCCGGTGACTAATGTGGTAAACTCCTCAATGCCATGGGATGAGTCATGGAATATATTCCAATCTGTGCTAGCGAAACTGCCCTGTAGCTTTGCATCCGCCTTATTGGACCACTTCTATATTGAGCGCATCAATGGGATACTTCCTGTTTGAGATTTTGTTTGTAAGCAAGAATTAATAGGGTGGAGTAAGTCAGATTTGCCAAATGGAGGGTGAGATTTGCATGTGTCTCTGTGTGTAGAGGTGATCTAGAGTTTCTCTAGTTGTACAGGAGACATCCGTTTCAACTTATTTCTACCAGCATTTCAGTTTCCCTGCATTAAAATCCCCGGCCACTAGGAGTGCCGCATCTGGATGAGCATTTTCTTCTTTGCTTATGCCCTTATACAGCTCGTTGAGCGCAGCATCGGTTTGTGGTGGTAAATAGACATCAAGAGGCTCATAAAGGTAGTCTCCCAAATGGCCCCCTATTCACTTCATAGTGCACTACTTTGGACCATCATAGTCAACGTACAGTAAACAAAATAGCACAATTGGTCAGGTGCCTACTATGCCTCCGAGACAGTGGGGGGAAATAAACAAATGACACCGTTTGTATTTAAGACAATCATCTCATGCAGAACGGAAATTATGGTCTTCATGTGTGAAGAATGTGACAGCAGCCAATTGTCCTGTTCCGACACAGAGAAACACAATGAGACAGGAAGTGGGCTTTCTGGGAACGCCACACACACACACACATATAGGCTAGGCCTTTATTCCTTATTACTCACTCATTCTCTCATTACAAAATCTCTTTTCTGACTAAACCAGACTAAAAGGGAAGAGACACGGTAAATAAAAAGTGATAGACGAGTCATTGTGTATATAGAGAAGTTAAAACAATTCTGTGGCCTCCCTTCAGTTGAGCTCAAACCCACTGACAAATGCTTCAGACAGATGGTTGCTCACTTATAGGAAAATGGAGGCGAATGGTATTTTGCGCCACATGCCTTCGGTCCTGTCCAAAATCTCAGAAATGTTGATTAAAAAAGACAGATTTAGAGTAGAAAGAGCATCTTCACAAAAAGAATAAAAAAGTGGAAGTATAGAGGTCAAGCCTTCACAAAGTGTGGGCAACCATACCAGACTACCTGGCTACATGCTTTGGAAACCAACATTTATGTTTTGGCAGTGCTGGTATGATGTGGGACTTGTTACCCGGTTGTTTTGGCTGGGCTTTGTTGAACCTCTTTAAATCATTTTATTGTGCTAGAATCTTACCCATTTGTTTTGGCTTGTCACAAAGGCTACGTTTAGACAGTCAGCCCAATTCTGATATTTTTTTCCACTTATTGGCCTTTTGACAAATCACAAAAGACCTTTTCACATCAGATCTTTTTCAGAGCTGATCTGATTGGTTGATTGATTCACTGATTGGTGAAGAGACACAATTAGTGGAAAAAAATGACTTGGGCTGCCTGTCTAAACGCAACCATTACTGATTGTTTGGCTAGTGGTATTTTCTTTAGGGACAAAAATTGAGGTTTCGGCAGTGCCGGTATGATGTGATTGATGTGGGACTTGGCCTTGCTGTTTTGGCTTTTGATGAAAGGACCATTTTAATATTTTGGTTGCGCTAAAGTACTTGAACTACAATGGGTTATTTTGACTGAGCAATGCTAGAACTTGGTTATTTTGGCTGTGTTATGACTGCCTGTTTAGGCTGTGGTGTGGTTGTGTACAGAGTTGTTTTGGAGAGAGTTTGTATGATCGTCTTATGCAAGTAGAGTACTAGACATACCTGATTGTTTAGCTTGTGCTGGGAAGAGGATTCCGGGATGGTGAGGGAGTGGCTCCTGGTGACCCCCGCCCCCAGCGACAACTGCCGAGGCTGAGAGCGACCTGCGAGATGACCCTTCACCTCAGTTGGTGGACTGCTGCCGCCAGCCCCTCCCTCCGTCTCATCTAGCAGCACGGCGTCCCAGGGGTCCCCGCCGGCTTGCCCTCCCACTACAGTCACGGTGCCGCTCGGTGCCGGTGAGGTGCCCTCCTCACCCTCAGCTTTGCACCCGTTGAGCGGGTCCAGGTCCAGCCACTCGAAGCGGCTGACAGCAAGTGGTTCCACGGCAGGTGGGTTGGGCGCCAGCGACACTGCACTGGTCGGGGCAGCATCCAGGTCAGTACTGGCTGACCTGCCGTTCTTCAAGTATTCCGAGGTGCTGTGGATCTTGTGGAAGAGCTTGGCCATCTCTGGGGTGACGGTGGGCTGCTGGAACACCATGGCTCCGGGCTGCTGGATAGGAGTGAAGGCCATGAAGGAGGTCTGCGGGCTAGGCAAGCCCATGTAGGGTGGCATGGCTGGAGAAAAGCCATTCTGGAAGGAGCAGGTCTGGGGCTTGGGGAACGGCGCAGAGGGGAACATGGGAGCCTGATGGTGGGTTGGCGTGGACACGCCGGAGGGGGTGGAGAGGATGGAAGGCATCCACTGGCCGTTGGGGAAGGGAGAGGGGCTGCAGGTGGCTTGGCCCCCCGGGTAGGAGGCGCTGAGGTTGAATCCCAGCAGCGAGGAGGGTCGCAAGGCCTTGCCGCTGTTGGCCCCGAAGTTGTCGTCCAGCAGGAGCTTCTCCAGCTCCTCATTGGTCAGCTTGTCCACGTCGATGTCCTGGAAGTTGTCTTTCTCCGCCTGCTTCTTGGCATCGGGGAAGACTATGAGGTCCTTCTCTGGTCGGCTGCTGGAGGAAGGAGTGGGCCTTGGAGCGGAGGTGGTGGTGGTCGCCGGGAGCGTGTGTCTCTTCTCTTTTTGTAGTTTCGCTAAGGCCTCCACCTCCATGCGAAGGGCCTCCTCCTTACCCACAACCCCCATGGGCTGGGCCACGTCCAGCTTGAACCCATTACCACTGGATATCTGGGCCATGATGTCAATTTGAGGGTGCCATGTAAGTCGAGTTTGTAGTCAGCACTGGTGACAATGGGTCAGATGGGAGATTTGTTTCTTCAAACACCTGGGAAAGGACGGGAAAAGAGCGCAAGTCACAATACAGACATCACCAGGAACAGTCTACAACCACGACAGGGTCCGACAGAGGCATCTGTTCTGCATTTAGTGAGCCATTTCCATAGCCAATAGTAAAGTCTGCAAGACAAAAAAAACTACCCGATCCTAATGCTGTTACATTGTTCCCTTACAGCTAGGCTATTTAAAATGTATTACCAATATTTATCAGCTATGATCACACGGGACCTTTCTGACTGACTTGTAAAAACAGAGCAAGAGGCTTACTGACATCCTGAAGTATCGAAGTTGTTCAACATGTAGAGACCGCAGGGTGAAAATCCCTGAGAGCCCCACATACACAATGATGCACAGTCAGGGTCAAGGTGGAGACCATAAAAGGCCTGTTAAAGTTTACTGCGCCTGACTAGCACAAGGACTGTCACATGGGTTTCACACTACAATGTGCTTCAAAATAAACCATCTTCCTTACTGATTTCACTGAGTGTAGCTACAGTACGGATCAATGTAATAAGTCACTGTCATTTGGCTTGTGTGTGTTATTGGAGTGAAGAGTTGAGAATCAGGCCAACACATCTACTGCATGCCCTTTTCATTGAAATTGATTGTCCGTCTCATACAACAGCCATGTTATCAGAGGCTAACTTCTTCCCGAAAATTGTCAACGCAGTTATTTATGATCATAATAACCATGATACGGGTAGGTAGTTAATCACATGATGATGTCGTATAAAATGTTTCATAGACAGGCTAAATGATAATACCATGATATTACAGTGACTGTTATTATTTTATTTGTTGTCTTCTGTAACAAATCTCAGCAGTATGTTGTAGGTGGGTAGGTGCAGAAGATTAACAGACCTACGTGTTGTGATAAAAACCTCTCCCTGGCTGCAACGTGTGCATTCATTGAGTTCCTCAAAACACAGCGCTCTTATTCTCCTCCTCACTACCCAGGCTCTCAGAGTTCTCCCCCCAGGCAACACAGCCCTGAGCTTCCCTCCCATAGTGGTGAAGGCTAGTTGTGCATGGGATCTCCAGCTAGCCTAGCGCCATTGTACGTGAGGAATTTGACATGAAAGGCAGCCAGACAAGTCTCTTGCTCTCTGTATCATGTTGTATGCTACGGCCCAAGAGTGTCTTATCAGCTGTACTAATATCAGATCAACGAACGGAGGGAGCAGCACTCAAACATTTGTCTAGAAGCTTTGTGAAGCCACATTCTGCCAGACAGACGTCGACCGAGTTAGATCTGGGTAAAGAAATCAGGAAGGGAGACTGGTGGTACTGGATGATTTTAACATTTTTGACTCAACATCATGTAGCCTAGAATTTGCAGTTTGTTAAGTTCTGCCCTCAGTCTTCCTTTTAAAAAGTAGCCTATACTTTGAGTAGATGCAGTGGGCTATGGCATCTGTTAATGCTATAGGCTAGGCCAGTGGTTTCAAACATTTGACAGTTTTTGTTGTAGCATTAAAATAGCTCACCTCAATCAAGGGCTTGACAGTCAGTTGACAAGTTGAATTAGGTGTGCTAGCTCTGGAATAGTTCAAATATATGGAACGGCTGGTGGTCCCTGAGGAGAGGTTTGAATTGACAGGGCTAGAGTAAGGGATCAGGCCTATACACATATCCATTTTTCATCTGAAGCTTTGCAGAAGTACTGCCAATGCCATTCAAAGTAAGGGTCACTGAGGAAGAATGAGCGAATGCAAGACTATATGCAATATAAATTACAGAACGATCGATAATAGGCCGAGCTGAATTATCGGGTCGATAGTCCTTTTGTAGTCTTTGCCGATAGTAAAGCTGCTGCGGCAACCGCCACTCGCCGCCTGAGCCACGAGCACTGCACAAAGCCGAGGAATGTCTAGCTGAGAAAATCAGCAGCAAGCAACAAGCTAGCCCATTCTCCAGTGACCAAAACCAAACTCCTGTTGCAAATATTAGTTTAGTTAATTGACGAATAAAGGCTTGTCAACGTGCCCACCCAAACATGCATGCAATAGCAAGCTAGCTAGCTAGCTATGTGACCTGTTAGCAAATACCACGATAACATTTACATTTAAGTCATTTAGCAGACGCTCTTAACTGTGATGTTAGCTATAGCTATATTAGCTACTATGTTAGCTAGCGTGCTAGATAAACATGGCGCTAAGATATCAGATAGCTAGCTACGTTGGCTATTAGCTCCTAACATTAGCCGGTTATCATTTTCAACATGCACCATTTTCGGCAACGAGCCATCTGACTTGCTGATCTGATGAACTGCAATCTTATCCATAAATTGACAGTTGGTAGTCGCATTACATTACTGTTGTGAAATGGAAAGGTTTTTTAAAATGGCTAACTTTTTATTTAGACATAGGTTTAGCTTCCTAAGAATCTTCCTGCATGTTTATGCACCAAGAAAGCTGAAGATCAGCACTCGTGTGCGTTCACCCTTCTCAAACTATGAGCAGATTTGAGTCATTCAGACAGAACGTGCATCATTGCTTCATATTCTTTCCTAACCTCGCTCTCCTTGTCAGATATTAAGCACATTTATGGCTTGGTAGCAAAAGTTAAACGCCATTGAGCTAGTTCTCATAGTAGCAGTAAACTGCAGCAAGTGATATGAGCGATGGAGAGAGATATGAAAGGGAGCAAAGTTACAGCCTAGCTCTATCCAATTGTAGCAGAAGAATCAAGTTACAGTGCATTCGGAGAGTAGTCGTGTTAAGTTAGAACATTCTTCAAAAATTGATTAAATATTTTTTTTCCTTCTGCAATCTACACACAAGACCCCATAATGACAAAGCGAGAACAGGTTCAGAAATGTTTGCAAATGTATTTAAAAAAATAACAGAAAAAAAACGTTAATTAAGTATTCAGACCCCTTGCTATGAGACTCGAAATTGAGCTCAGGTACATCCTGTTTCCATTGATCAACCTTGAGATGTTTCTACAACTTATGTCAAAGGCACAGATCTGGGGGAGAGTATCAACACATTTCTGCAGCATTGAAGGTCCCAAAGAACACACTGGCCTCCATCATTCTTAAATAGAAGTTTAGAACCAAGATTCTTCTTAGAGCTGGCTGCCCGGCCAAACTGAGCAATTGAGGGAGAAGAGCCTGTCAGGGAGGTGACCAAGAACCCGATGGTCACTGAAAGAGCTCCCAAGTTCCTCTGTGGAGAACCTTCCAGAAGGACAACCATCTTAGCAGCACTCCACCAATCAGGCCATTTTGGTAGAGTGGCCAGACAGAAGCCACTCCTCAGTAAAAAGGCACATGACAGCCTGCTTGGAGTTTGTCAAAAAAGGCACCTAAAGGACTCGCAGACCATAAGAAACAAGATTCTCTGGTCTGATGAAACCAAGATTGAACTCAATGCCAAGCGTCACATCTGGAGGAAACCTTGCAACACCCCTACGGTGAAACAACATAGTGGTACCATCATGCTGTGGGGATGTTTTTCAGCGGCAGGGACTGGGAGACTAGTCAGGATCGAGGGAAAGATGAACGGAGAAAAGTACAGAGAGATCCTTCATGAAAACCTGCTCCAGAGTGCTCAGGACTTCAGACTGGGGCGAAGGTTCACCTTCCAACAGGACAATGACCATAAGCACACAACCAAGACAACGCAGGAGTGGCTTCAGGACAAGTCTCTGAATGTCTGAGTGGCCCAGCCAGAGCCCAGACTTGAACACGATCTAACATCTCTGGAGAGAACTGAAAATAGCTGTGCAGCAACACTCCCCATCCAACCTGATAGAGCTTGAGAGGATTTGCAGAGAAGAATGTGAGAAACTCCCCAAATATATGTGTGCCAAGCTTGTAGCATCATACCCAAGAAGAATGCCAAAGGTGCTTTAAACAAAGTACTGTTTTTTATTTTGAATACAATTGCAAAAAAAATTGAAACCTCATAATGACAAAGCAAAAACAGGTTGTGTATAGATTGACAAGGGAATAATAATTTAAAAAAAGTAATTTTAAAGGCTGTAACAAAATGTGGAAAAAGGGGTCTGAATACTTTCAGAAAACACTGTTCAACCCGCCCATTTCTTGACAGATAGCTGAACTAGCCAATTCAGTCATTTCGTCCTGGCAGCCAAGTTGTTAAGAGATGCGTCATAACAGAAACGCATATCTATATAGATTGATATCTCCCTCTCTCCAGAGCACGGAATATGGTTTATCTCAGCTCACTGGTCACCATAGCAACACCCACCCGTAGCACGTGCTCCAGCAGGTATATTTCACTGGTCATTCCCAAAGCCAACACTTACTTTGGCCGCCTTTCCTTCCAGTTCTCTGCTGCCAATGACTGGAACGAATTGCAAATATCACTGAAGCCTTATATCTCCCTCTAACTTCAAGCATCAGCTGTCAGAGCAGCTTACCGATCACTGTACCTGTACACAGCCAATCTGTAAATAGCACACCCAACTACCTCATCCCCATATTATTACTTACCCTCTTGCACCCCAGTATCTCTACTTGCACATCTATCACTCCAGTGTTAATGCTAAATTGTAAATATTTCACCTCTATGGCCTATTTATTGCCTTACCTCCCTACATTTGCACACACTGTACATAGATGTTTCTATTTGTGTTATTGACTGTATGTTTGTTTATGTGTAACTCTGTTGTTTTTGTCGCACTGCTTTGCTTTATCTTGGGCAGGTCACAGTTGTAAATGAGAACTTGTCGTCAACTGGCCAACCTGGTTAAATAACAAAATTAAATAAGCATCCATGATCACAAATCATGACATTACGTTGAAAGCATCTGCATTGAATATATGTTCTTTTATATTCTCAAACTAACAGCAGTGCCTACGGTATATGATGTCCTTCCACACAGGGGTGAAATGCTGGAGTGATACTTCTATGTAAATGTTGTTGATCAGTAGGCTAATGGAAGTCCAATGGAAGGCAAACAGATTGTTTATCATCTGTGGCACCATAGACTCCACTGATCAGCCAAAACAAGCTCAATAACTCAATGCATGCACACACTCCTATTGAATATGCATTCACCTGTATTGTAGGCCAATGCCATCTTAATTTACTCAGTTTATCAAGAGATGTACCATTCATATACAATTATTAACATTATGTAGTTTGGTAAAAACAGTCAAAGTCCAATTTATTGTTTGATTTTAAAATTGATGCAGTAATGCATACATGGCTGTTTGGAAAATTGTCATCAACATTTTCTATTTCAAATGATAAGCCTCCTAAAAAATACACATCGGACATTCTCTAATATAAATGGATGGACATGACTCGCCAAAAGAGTTTAAAACAGAATGTACCCAAATGTCTCTTACTTTTAGCCTCCACATGTGGCTACTATGTGGGGCTGCAGGAAGGCAGGCTAACCCTACAGCCACAGAACAAAAGGTCCTGACCTGAGATAGCCATCATGTTTTAGAAGCACTTAAAAGGGAAAGGGTGACATTAAAATAAAAAAAGCAGTTGGAGAATAGGCTCAAAGTAAAAAATCTTTGTGGTGCTGTAAACGATGTTGGACTAAATTCCCTAATGACATTAAAGTATAAAGTGTTAAAGACGATACTCGAAGCTACCTACTACTATGGAAATGTCTGTTTGACTAGAATCATTTATTAAGGATGGAGGAGTCACGACACCAAATTACATTCTGAGTTTGGAACTTCCAGAGATCATTTGTTCACGCGATTGAGTAGAATAGCCTCTTTTGCATTTCAAATTGCCTAATAAAAATGTAAGCTAACAATCTACTGGGCAGCAGATCAAAGTACAAAACAACATATTTAAGAAAGGAATGAGTAACCAGGTCAGTTTGTACAGTGATGGCCATTGGCTGGGCTAAATCTAAAACGCTGAGCTTCCTGCTGCTTTGGGTCCAACAGAGAGCTGGTGCAAAATGAAAGAAACACATTCTGACATGACTTTAGTGTCCACGCTTGAAAGTAGAGTCCCAATACATAACTACAATGTCACATTTTGTTGACAAAGATGAGATTTGAGAGGTAAAAGTATGCAACAAAGTGGCAATAGCCTAACTCAAAATGTCAGTTCATAACATGTGCACTTCAATACTCATGGTTCCCACATGCAAACTCTGCCACAAACAACGTTTCCACAGTTACGCGAATAAAGTCCTACCGTATAAAAACAGCATCACAACTGTAATGGAAACAGGTAGTGTCGCTATAACTTTATAAATGCAGACAATTTATTTGTTCGACACCGTGGGAACTTTTCGTGTCTTAAAGTTTAATACGCAAGAAATGGTGGTGGAAATGCCTTTATGCGCAAATATTAATATTAGATTTGTATTCGGTACATGAAAACTTAAGTGAAAAAGTACATTGGGTGTACTATGTCATCACGCACTGATTTTTATCCGCAACAAGTCTGTTGCGTGGAAACACAACTGGTGGGAAAATGCGCATATTTTCTTTATGCAGACTTTTTAAATATTCGCATGAAAATCTGTCGCCAATTGGATGAAAAACTAGCTAGACACAGATTCTGCCTTTCCTTCTGGGAAACATTTCTGATGACTGGGCAAATAGTTATTGGACACTCAAAGGAGCACCTGCTTCTCCAGTCTTTCTGTAGTAACATTACCAACTGTTCTGCAGTAACTAGGCCAAGTTTAACAAAACCATAAAGATCATCTTTAACACTAAGATACTTGCTAGGTAGTGGAACAACGATGATTTTAATTTTAAAATCCTCCTGCTCCTTATTGGACACATCACTGCACTCTATACTCCTCTGTAAACTGGTATTCTCTGTATACCCGCCGCAAGACCCACTGGTTGATGCTTATTTATAAAACCCTCTTAGGCCTCACTCTCCCCCTATATGAGATATCTACTGCAGCCCTCATCCTCCACATTAAACACCCGTTCTGACAGTCACATTCTGTTAAAGGTCCCCAAAGCCCACACATCCCTGGGTCGCTCATCTTTTCAGTTCACTGCAGCTAGCAACTGGAACGAGCTGCAACAAACAAACTGGACAGTTTTATCTCAGTCTCTTCATTCAAAGACTCAATCATGGACACTCTTACTGACAGTTGTGGCTGCTTTGTGTGATGTATTGTTGTCTCTACCTTCGTGCTGTTGTCT
Organism: Salvelinus fontinalis; assembly: GCF_029448725.1. Taxonomy (NCBI): domain Eukaryota; kingdom Metazoa; phylum Chordata; class Actinopteri; order Salmoniformes; family Salmonidae; genus Salvelinus; species Salvelinus fontinalis. Next base: position 7,111,239 of record NC_074669.1, read on the forward strand.
GTACCGCTACCATGTGCTTCTGCCATGTTGCTGTCATAGATCTCTTTATTTTTGTATTTTTTATTTCACCTTTAACCAGGTAAGCTAGTTGAAACCAAGTTCTCAATTACAACTGCGACCTGGCCAAGATAAAGCAAAGCAGTGCGACACAAACATCAACACAGAGTTACACATGGAATAACCAAGCGTACAGTCAATAACACAATAGAAAAAATAAAGTCTATATACAGTGTGTGCAAATGGCGTGAGGTGGTAAGGCAATAGATAGGCCATTGTAGCGAAGCAATATATATATATATATATATATATATATATATATATATATATGTTGTTTTTTTTAAATCCCAGCAGGGGGCCTTTTGCCTTTTTGTAGGCCGTCATTGTAAATAAGAATTTGTTCTTAATAAAGATTTAAAAAAAATGTAACACCTGACTCGAGCTGAACTTTGAAGCCGACCCTATTACTACTGTAGCTACTAGTTCCACTGCCACAAATACAATTCGTACTTTGATTGGCACACGTTTCAAGTAGGATTTTACAAATTTAAAATAATAATTTAGAGTTGATTAACTAGTTAGAGATAATTCAGTGAATAAACTTGTCAATATAGTTTGGCTACAGTGACTAACTTCGAATAGCCAGACAGAGAGCGAGAGAAACCAATTTTGGTACGCGACGGTGGCATAACTACGTGTCATTTGTCTTGGAATTATGTGCTCTGTAGGCGTCAAACGTGTATCTTCGTTGATCAGAATTTTGCACAACACTGATTCAATAATTTAAAGCACTCCGTGACCTGCCAACAAAGTTAAACAACAAGGAAGAAACGCAGGAATTTGAGTGCGAGCAAAGCCCGAATACCTGACCGATTTTGGCCAACTATAGTTATCGGTATCTTAACTTTTCCATACATATATGATCGGTAAATAAACATAATTTCTCACCTTTTATCGGTACGACGTTTGTAGCCATTTTCCTGAAGCTGCAATTTTTATCCATCCACTCGCTCGCGCAGACACAACGTCAGTTCCTGTTGAGGTAGTTTGGTTTGGTTTGATCACGTTTCACCAAAATCATACAAAATTGGGAAACAGCGTCACCATGTGGCAAAAAAACAGAAAGATGACAAGGGAAAATAATCCAGGAATTTTTTGGACAATGTTGATGTTATCTGAATCTCTGATTATAATTTGTGTATTTATGCGTGACGGGCTATTTGGTGTCACTGTCATCAGGTTCACAAACAATATGAACAGCTAGTAATTTGATTTTGTATGTTCCATTTGTAGTCAGATGTTTTTACTTAGCTTGAGAGTTGACTACTATGAGAAAATAACAAAGAGAACAGGTTATTCAAATAAAATAAAAAACAAAAGCTGTATCATCTTAACCTCAAGACACACGACATGAGAAATTCTAAGACATTTACATTTTAAGGGCTGTACATTGCATTCAAATTACTATTGTAATTCTTGACTCCCAGAATGACTCAAATACATGCAATAGTTGAGACTGGATTGGGTTGGACCACGTCCCAATTCAGCATCTCTTTGGCTCTGATGTAACTCCGCCCTCTTGCTTTACACAGGTTTGTAAAACGCCACGTATATCTTGCTTCACAGCACCTTGACCAACAATTTCATGCAAACAATTTGACTGACTACTTCTGCCCAACTGGCTGCCAACGCGACTATCACAGAGCAAAGAGAACATTTCTACCCAATGAGAATGGTTGGGGGCGGGGCGTTACCATGGCAATTAGCCGTTCGGTTGGTCTTACTAAGAAGAGGCTGACCGGCGTAAAGTGCATGACATCTGTAAACAGACTCCAGTCTTCTCGAATTGTCTCCAGGGTTGGATGAATTATAGCAAACGTTTAAAAAAAAATAACTGAAAAGGGAGGCACTGTCAAAGTAAGTTTCTTTTAGCTAGCTTAAATGTAACGTTAGTATCATACTATTATGGACAAATTACATTTCAGTAGTTGGTGATCGTGCGTGCTCGTGATCTATCCACACCCTAACGTTACTTGTTCAATACTTCAGTACCTAGCTACATAGTTATTATGCTGCTACCTGTATATCTTACACATATTTTACCTTTATTTAACTAGGCAAGTCAGTTAAGAACAAATTGTTATTTTCAATGACGGCCTAGGAACAGTGGGTTAACTGCCTTGTTCAGGGGCAGAACGACAGATTGGTACCTTGTCAGGTCAGGGATTTGAATTTACAAGCTTTCGGTTAATAGTCCAACACTAACCACTAGGCTACCCTGCCGCCCAGAGCTCATTAGAATATTATCAAAAAATAACCACAATATGAACCTGGTAAAATTAGATGGCTAGATAACAGATGTAACAGAACAAGTGCAACACTATTGACTGCTGAGGCTGATGATGTGGTCATGATGTTACACCAAAACAGGTTGACAAGGTTCTCTTTCAGGTGTCAAAGCCCAAGATAACTGGGCTACGTTCAGTTGCTAAATGTTGTCGAACACTGCAGATAGAAATGCAACCAACATGATTTCTTGTTCTACATGTCGGAGAGGCACTTTTGTTGTGCATAACATATCTGAACGTTCCAAAACGTGTCCTGCTGAACACCCCTTTTATCTCATAGACAAGTGAGTGGCACAGTCACCATGGTTTTATTCTGGTCGAGGTTACTGTGGGGTTTAAGATTAAACTAGTTTAACTTGTCAACACATTGGTCAGTAGGGAGGAGTGGGTGTGGGTTCACTGGCTCCAAAAGCATCGGCCACATTTCCCAGGCCAGTGAGCTTACTGTAAGAGGGTGATGTTTACTGAAGAACAGTTCAGTATAACCCTGTTTCTTCATGTTATCTATGAAACATTTAGGAATTTAATATGCCCTATATACATAAAGAGTTTGGCAACATACAATATCAATGACTTACCTATAGGCTCAAATAGATGCTGTATATCTTGCCATTCTGTCTGTGAAATAGTAGATTAGTGTCAGTTAATTTAACCAACTGTGAAATGTGTCTATTTGACCATTAGCCATTTCTCATAGTTTCTCTTGAAGCAGCTGTTTATGTAGTCCGCAGGTGTCAAACTCATTCCACGGGGGGCCGAGTGTCTGCGGGTTTTCGCTCCTCCCTTGTACTTGATTGATGAATTAACATCACTAATTAGTTAGGAACTCCCCACACCTGGTTGTCTAGGGCTTTATTGAAAGGAAAAACCAAAAACCTGCAGACACTAGGCCCTCCGTGGAATGAGTTTGACACCACTGATGTAGTCAATGATTAACCTCAGCTAGGTGATGTTCTCCTGTGTACACAGATGTTGTGGAGTAAAGCCTTCTGCCACTGCCCTGTGCTCCTCCTGAGCCTGTGGTTCTGTGTGGAAGCAGTGCCCATCGCTGTGGACAAGACTAAAGTGGAAACCCCAGAGGAGAAACTGGAGGCACCACAGGGTGTGGTGAGTGGATAGTGGTGTGTGTTTGTGTTGCAGTACCTACATTGCCTTCGGAAAGTATTCAGACCCCTTGATTTCTTTCTCAAAATTTTGCTACGTTAAAGCCTTATTCTAAAATTAATTCAATGTACACACTACCCCATAATGACAAAGCGAAAACAGGTTTTGAGATTTTTTTTGCGCAAATGTATAATAACAAAACATCAACAAATGTATTTACATAAGTGTTCAGACCCTTGGTCCACCCAATCCTTTACAGACTGAAACCAACAGGTCTGACCATTCTTTGGTCCACCCAATCCTTTACAGACTGAAACCAACAGGTCTGACCATTCTCTGGGCCATCCAATCCTTTACGGACTGAAACCAACACAATACCCATCATTACACCCAGAGCCATACTGTATATAGCAGTGCATTCGGAAAGTATTCAGACGCCTTAACATTTTCCACATTTTGTTACATTACAGCCTTTATTTTAAAATTGATAAAATTATATTTTTCTTCATCAATCTACACAAAATACCCCATAATGACAAAGTGAAAACAGGTTTTAGAAATGATTGCACTTTTTAAAATATATATATACCTTATTTACATAAGTATTCAGACCTTTTTCTATAAGACTTGAAATTGAGCTCAGGTGCATCCTGTTTCCATTGATCATCCTTGAGATGTTTCTACAACTTGATTGGAGTCCATCTGTGGTAAATTCAATTGATTGGACATGATTTGGAAAGGCACACACCTGTCTAAATAAGGTCCCACAGTTGACAGTGCATGTCAGAGCAAAAACCAAACCATGAGCTCCGAGACAGGATTGTGTCGAGGCTCAGATCTGCGGAAGTGTACCAAAAATGTCTGCAGCATTGAAGGACCATAAGAACACAGTGGTCTCATTCATTCTTAAATGGAAGAAGTTTGGAACCGCCTAGACTCTTCTTACAGCTGGCCAAACTGAGCAATCGGGGGAGAAGGGCCTTGGTCAGGAAGGTGACCAAGAACCTGTTGGTCACTCAGAGTTCCTCTGTGGAGATGAGAGAACCTTCCAGAAGGACAATCATCTTTGCAGCACTCCACCAATCAGGCCTTTCTGGTAGAGTGGCCAGATGAAAGCCAATCCTCTGTAAAGGCACATGACAGCCCGCTTGGAGTTGACCAAAAGGCACCTAAAGACCCTCAGACCATGAGAAACAAGATTCTCTGGTCTGATGAAACCAAGATTGAACTCTTTGGCCTGAATGCCAAGCGTCACGTCTGAAGGAAACCTGGCAGCATCATGCTGTGTTTTTTTTTTTTCAGCGGCAGGGACTCTGAGCCTAGTCAGGATCGAGGGAAAGACAAACGGAGCAAAGTGCAGAGAGATCCTTGATGAAAATCTGCTCCAGAGCACTCAGGACCTCAGACTGGGGTCAATGTTCACCTTCCAACAGGACAATGACCCTTAACACGCAGCCAAGACAACGCAGGAGTGGCTTCGGGACAAGTCTCTGAATGTTCTTGAGTGGCCCGGACTTGAACCCGATTGAACGTCTCTGGAAAGACCTGAAAATAGCTGTGCAGCAATGCTCCCCATCCAACCTGACAGAGCTTGAGAGGATCTGCAGAGAAGAATGGGAGAAACTCTCCAAATGTTTTTCCAAAAGTGCCTCAACAAAGCACTGAGTAAAGGTTGTTACTACTTATGTAAATGTGATATTTCCGTGTTATTTTTTCTGCAAAAATTGCTAGAAACTTGTTTTTGCTTTGTCGTTATGGTGCATTGTGTGTAGTAGATTAGATTTTTTTTTTTTTTTGTGAAGTTCATCATCATTTATTACAGTTGTAGAGGGAGGACCACACACACCATATCATTGCATGACCCCAAGTTTACTTCGATAGGATGGTTATTAGATTAATATTTGTGCATAAAGGTGTTCCCACCGCCATTTGTCGCATAATACATTTTACCGACACAAAACGATCCCATCATGTCGAACGAACAAATCATCTGTCGGCATTTATAAAATTGTACCGAAACTACCTGTTTCCGTCACAGCTGTCATGATTTGTTTTTGTACGCTCTTGGAGCATGAATAATGAGTCAGAAAGAGGAAAAGCTCTTAAAGAAATACACCACTGCAGAAAATGGAAGGAGGTCTAGACATACCATAGGCCACATGTGAATCCAATGTAAACCTGTCCCCTTTCCACTTACGTACTGCAATGTGGATTTGGACTTTGGGTTTTTGTTTCAGGACACCGGGCTTCACTATGACCGCTACCTCAGGGAAGTCATTGATTTCCTGGAGAAGGACCAGCATTTCAGAGAGAAGCTCCACAATACAGACATGGAGGACATTAAGGTACCCCAGCAGCTATAGCATTTGCAGGGCCGTGTTCATTAGACGCCAAACATATTTTTTTTAAACGTACTGAAACAGGGATGGGCTACCTGTACTCGTCCAATAAGAAATGCTCATTTTATTTTCCCGTTGCAAAACATTTTCAGCTGTTGTTCGTTCCTGCACTATTGAACACGATCCAGCTGGCCTCGTCGGTCTCCTTTGATTGTTTTTGGCCCTCAAATCTCTGGCTGCTTTTGTTTCTGAGCAGCAAGGCAAGCTGGCCAAAGAGCTGGACTTTGTCGGCCATCACGTGAGGACCAAACTGGACGAGCTGAAGAGGCAGGAGGTGAACAGGTTAAGGATGCTCATCAAAGCCAAACAAGACGCTGAGGGAGGGCATGGTACGCTGGTGTATCTGTTATTCAAATATGTAATTTCCTGTCTAAATGGCTGCCATCCTATGAGCAGGAATGCTTGTCCAGTTGACAGGAAATGATGCAGTGAACCACCAACATCCTAAGATTGATATAGTGTGTCACATAGGAAAGTGGAAGTGCCTTGAGGTTATTGTTCAAGTAAATAGGAAAGTCACATGTTGTAAAATGTCTATATTGACACATTTGGGAAGAGGGGTTGAGGTTCTACTACCGAGCATGATCTTGCACTCAACCAAGACCGTGCTTACATTGGAACTGCCAGAAATACTTGGCTGTGGTCACTGCCAAAGCTAACGTGCAGTCGAGAGCCGGTCATCAAAAAACTCTCAACTGCCTGGGAAATGTTAGCACATTCTTTTAGCGTTGCACTACAAATGTCCACAATGTCAGTAACTGCTTGGTGTCATCAGTCAACATAGTGTGACTAGTTAATTATTAAGAGGGGATTTTAATGTGGAACATTTCAGAGTAAAGGTCACTATCAATTACAATGATTTGAATTGTGGATAAACGTCAACTGTAACTACACAATTACCTCATATACAGCCTCCATTTTGTCAGCAGTTTTCAGCAAGGGACTTGTAACCACTTAACTCGTATAGTATTAGTTTCCCTCCTAATTAGAGCCTTCTCTCCTCTTTCCCCTCAGAAATGAACCACAAGGCGAATCTCAAGCAGTTTGAGCACATGAACCACATGAACCCACACACCTTTGAAGTGGAGGACCTGGATCAGCTTATTCAATCGGTAGGGATGTTGTCCGTACACACTACACCAGGGATCATCAACTAGATTCAGCCTTTGGGACAATTTTATTTCTTGAGCGGATGGTCGAGGGACCGGAACATAATTACATATAATTTGTAGACTGCAAATTGACCGCAAGAAGCCCAAACAAATATAATATTTGACTAAAACATAATTTCAAAACTTGCTTACATTTGTATACAATCATGTCTCTATTATGCGTGTGAATACTTGGGAACAGATTTCCCAAATGAAAATCCCTTGGAGCTGATTTCGCCAGTTGGGGAACCCTGCACTACACCATGATGCAATGATTAAAATGGCCGCACAACGGTTCTTAAAACCACTGTGCTCAGAACTTGTGGTGCATGTACCAAAATTAAACCAGGGTCTATACTGAAATTGTTTTAAAAGTTCACACACTGACAATGGCCTTACAACCAAAACGTTTGCTCTGCACTTGTCTCTTGAATGAATAAACAACTCTGGTGAACGAGGACATCCATTTTGAGCCAACAGCCCAAAGGGGTTGTAGCCTTAAAGCTAACTTGCTGTGTTTGAATAGCAGCTGTATTGGGAAGTATACCCTAACCATGCACACCATGTACATGTGCTCCATCTGGTGGAAAAAATACGTTTAGAGGACGATCATTTGCACTTAAAATAATCATCAGGAACATGTCATGTCTTTCTCACTCTCTTCTCTAATGGTCTCGTTCCCCAGTTGTTATTGGTCTCTGACACTGAACAGTGGGCTTGTATAGGATTTATTTAAAGTCCAGATTGTAATGGGAATTTTCAGGTGAACAAAAAGTAGAGCTGTCGTTGAGGAAGTCAATCCAGTTTAATACAATAATTCAGACACCTCCAGAACATAAGCATAGAACATGTCTAACGGTCCTTCTCTGAGAAGGCACCTATATTAATCAGACCATACCAAATATTCTGCACACATCAGCCCGAGAGACTTGTACAAAGTCATAACATCAGCGACAACAGGATCACACTGTGTCACAGAGATATTTTCAGTGTACCTTCTGCAGCTCTGGCATCAATCACTATCAAACATTCAACACTGACAGACATTTGATACAGGCAGTTAAAACAGGTCAAAGGTAAGAACATACATATTTAGTTACAGCAGATAATTGTAGACTCACAAGTGAAAATGACCTAATTAAATATGGTACTTAAATGTACATGGTTAAGTCCTGTTACATTCTCTTGGGGAGGGAATCTGCATGCGTCTCCCCGAACATAAAATCATGTTTATTACATAGGAGGCTGCGGAGGGGAGAACGACTCTTACTAATGTTTGGAATGGAGTAAATGGAGTGCTATCAAACCCATGGAAACCATGTGTTTGAGTTCAATACCATTCAATTTGTTCCGTTCTAACTGTTACTATGAGACCGTCCTCCCCAATTAAGGTGCCACCGGGCCGGTTATGGTTTATTACCTATCAATCCAGATCCCAGTCAATCAAATACTGGAAAAGAATTCATCAAATCATTTCTCATTACACAGATCTATCAAAATGATCACTTACCTGGTACAATTAGGGTTGCTATAGGAAGAATAAGAATCGCATGCTTTCTTTTTCCTGGTTGATATATAGGCTACCAATGACTTGGAGAACTTTGACCAGAAGCGTCACGAGGAGTTTAAGAGGTACGAGATGATGAAGGAGCACGAGAGGAAGGAGCACCTGAAGAACCTCGACGAGGAGCATCGTAAAGACGAGGAGCAGCACTATGAAGAGCTGAGGAAGAAACACGCAGACCATCCTAAAATCAACCACCCTGTAAGACGTTTACCTTTATACTGTAACTAAACCCAAAATCAACCACCCTGTGAGGCATTTACCTTGATAATCAACCCCCCCCCTAAAACATTTCAGTGACATTAAACCCCAAATTCACTAGCCTGGTCTCAGATCTGTTTGTGCTGTAGACCTGTAGCCAACCGTGTGTGTGTGTGTGTGTGTGTGTGTGTGTAGGGTAGTCAGGACCAGCTGAAAGAGGTCTGGAAGGAGTCAGATGGTTTGGACCCAAATGACTTTGACCCCAAGACCTTCTTCAAACTCCACGGTAAGTTCACACCAGAAGCTATTCACAGCTTGAAATCACTGAACAAAAGTCAAATGAATTAATATTGTCTCAAATTACACACCAACCACAATGAAGCCTATTGAGAAATTGTCTTGCAGACACCAACGGAGACGGCTACATTGATGAGCAGGAGCTTGAAGCCCTGTTCACTAAAGAGGTGTGTGTGTGTGTGTGTGTGTGTGTGTGTGTGTGTGTGTGTGTGTAGCTGGAAAATACCTAGTTTTGAAATGTGTGTGTTTTGTAGCTGGAGAAGATGTACAGACTCAATCTAGATGACATGACAGAGATGGAGGAGGAGAGACTGCGCATGAGGGAACACGTCATGAATGAGGTGAGCTGGCACGAGGGGTGGGGTATGATGGGGTCACTGAGTCATACACACAGCCAACTGTTTTCAGGATTTTGCCCCACTGCTTCTTCAGTCAACCTACTTGCTGACATTGATTTCCTTTCATCTGTACTCAGGTAGACACCAACAAGGACAGACTGGTCTCCCTGGAGGAGTTCCTGATGTCCACAAACAAGAAAGAGTTCTTAGAGCCAGACAGCTGGGAGGTAAGAGACAGATCGCCACCACCTGCTGTCACCTGAGGTGGTCAAGGGTACAGACATGTTGTTGATCCTAACTCTGAGAGGCTATGCAGTAATGGAGCTTCTACCCTCTCATCTCGTCTCCTCCTCAGACTCTGGAGCAGGCTCCCGCGTACACCGACGAGGAGATGAAGTTGTTTGAGGAGCAGCTGACCCAGGAGGAGAGCAACCTCAACCAGAAGAACTCAGATCTGCAGAAACAGGAGGAGGAGCTGGAGAGGCAGCAAGAGAAGCTCAACGCCCAGAAAGCTGAGCTGCAGCAGGTAACATAATACATAGCAATGTTAGCATTTACAAAATGTTAGCATAAACAGCTAACAATCAATTAACAGCTAACGTACCCGTTTGAGACAAAATGCATCTGCAGCACACAGCAGCAGAGCTTTGACACAGTAGAATCAAGTACCTTCAGTATTAGAGGGGTAACCAACTTAATAAATAAGTGACTTGTAATTTGACTGTTTATTGTGTGACATTGGCTCACCCTCAACAAAAGAGAGCACCATTTCATCTACAATTTTGTTAATTGTGAACACTTTTGAACTGGGTTATCACTCTCCCATGTTGTTGGTGGATAACATCTCCTTCTCTTGTCGGTCTTCTCCTCAGGCTGTGGAACACATGCAGATAATAAAATCGGAAAAAGCAAACGCCGCCATTGAGGTTAAAGTTTAGTTCAAGTTGCCTTCAGTTATAATATCCTCTATCATAGACTGGTATTACCATCATTAATAATAACTATTGGTTGAATCCTAACTTCCACTTAAGTAGTCATGCATTGATGTCAATGGGAGACCAAGTCAACGTTTGACTGAAGAGGAAGTTAGGATTTGCCCTCATCTGTTTCAAACACGGTGATGTGTTAACTTGTCTTTAGATGGAGGCGCTACAGTAGCAGTACCCCCTGGAGGTCAAGCATTGCCAGTATTACCAGGAGACATTCTACCTCTACCCCCCGGTCACCAGCAACACTTACCTGCACGCTCTTAGCAGGCCTGGCAGCTTTTTCCTGTGTGTGGATCTGTGTGTTTGCGTGTGTGTGTGTATATAAATCTCGCAGTGAATCAGTTTTAATGTGTTGTCAGACCTCCGGATTTCCCACAACACACCCCGAATGCACATATACAATCCAACAATTTCCAGACACTAGCTAAACCAATTAGAACGTAGCCTTTGATTTTGACCCACTTCTAGTTATGGCATTCTGTAGCTGGCAGGAGCAGCCAGCACAACCGACAAGACTTGAAAGAATCTCTGAACCAGACATTCTGTGGACAATCCACTCTTCGTTATTAGTTCATTATAACCTATTGACAACCACGGCACAGTTCTAGAAGGGAAGTGCTTTGGGAGAAGTGGGAAGAGTTTTTGTTCCTGAATATTAGCAGAATGTGTGCAGTATTTCGTTTTCTACCTAGTTAGGCAGGCTACCCAGTGGCATCGTTTCTTTGGAGAAACATGTTTAAAATACATTTGGTTGAATAGTTTACAGAGGTGGGAAAATGAAGGTCAAATTAATGTCTATTTTGACATGCTGCTTGATAGTATGCTGTCAACCTCAATAAGTTATAATTTACCTTGATAATAAATAGCCTTGCTGATTCATTCCTGACATTAATAATTGCCCATACACAGATACAAACTCCTATTGCCTTCACATCAATGACAATGAAGGCATAAATAGTTATTTTCAGTATTACATTGGTTTTAATTGGACTTTGTTAATTAAGAAACTATTATGGTACTGTAATTCAATATTGGCCACTTTTTTTTTTACCTGCCATAAACTGCTATTCTTCCTTTGAACAAAAACACCCCATTGATGTGGACTGTGAATGTTGTTCCATTGTGGTTGATACTGACAATAGTAGTATTTCATTTATCTTAGTGGTGACTGTCTGTTTACTGTATTTGTGTGTGAGAGCTTGTCTTTGTGTGAGTATGTATGAGGATCACAGATTAGGAACAAAATCCATGGATTTGTTTGGTAATACCATGGATATTTGACATTAATACATTTACATTTTAGTCATTTAGCAGACGCTCTTATTCAGAGCGACTTACAGTAGAGTGCATACATTTTATTACATTATTTATTTATTTATTTATTTATTTTTACATACTGAGACAAGGATATCCCTACCGGCCAATCCCTCCCTAACCCGGACGACGCTATGCCAATTGTGCGTTGCCCCACGGACCTCCCGGTTGCGGCCGGCTGCGACAGAGCCTGGGCGTGAACCCAGAGACTCTGGTGGCGCAGCTGCCCTAGACCACTGCGCCACCCGGGATACAATTTAATACCACAAATATTGTTCTATACTTAAGACCATGGGTATTCTACTATACTTAATACCAGTGGTGAAAAGTACTTAAGTATAAATACTTTTAAGTACTACTTAAGTAGCTTTGTTTGGTATCTTTACTTTATTTTACATTTTGACAACTTTTACTTCACTACATTCCTAAAGAAATTAATGTACTTTTCACTCCATACATTTTCCCGGACACCCAAAAGTACTCAATACATTTTGAATGCATAGCAGAACAGGAACATGGTCCAATTCACACACTTATCAAGAGAACATCCCTGGTCATCCCTGCTGCCTGATCTGGTGGACTCACTAAACACAAATGCTTCATTTGTAAATTATGTCTGAGTGTTGGAGCGTGCCCCTGGCTATCCGTAAATTAAAAAAAACAAGTAAAACGTGCCGTCTGGTTTGCTTAATAAGCAAATTGAAATTATTTATACTTTTACTTTTGATACTTAAGTATGTTTAAAACCAAATACTTGTAGACTTTTACTCAAGTGTTATTTTACTTGGGGACTTTCACTTTTACTTAAGTCATTTTCTATTAATTTATCTTTACTTTTACTCAAGTATTACAATTGGGTACGTTTTCCACCACTGCTTAATACCATGGTTTCATTCCACAAGAAGAGCAGTAAAACAAATGTAGGAAACTACAGGCTTGTGACGATCCTCAGCACCTTATCCAAAGTTGTTGAGAGATTCGTTTTTTTATCATCTTGAGGGATAACTTCTCGAGCACAAACTTCTTTATGAACTCCAATCTGGCTTTAGAACAGCTTATCCACCTGTTTGACCACATCAAGCAGGAAAGTGAGAAGGGGAACTATACAGGTATGGTCATGTTAGAATTGCAGTAAGCTTTTGACACTGTGGACCATGATATTCTCCTGATGAAACTGAAATGCATGGGTCCAAATGATGTAGCAGTGAATTGGTTTAGGTCTTCTCTGACCAACAGAACACAAGTATGTAATGTTGGTGATGTTCTGTCAGAGGCCAAAGAAATATCCTGTGGAGTACCGCAGGGATCAATTTTAGGGCCTCTCTTATTTCTTATATACGTTAATGATATGCCAGATACAGTAAATTGCAAACTCCTGCTTTATGCTGACGACTCAGCCAGGGAAGGATACAATTTACATAGAGGAGACCATCAGGAAGGAATTGCATTTTGTTAGAGATTAGTTGACTGACAACAAATTGTCGCTACATTTGGGAAAAACTGAATCGATTTTGTTTGGAACAAAACTTAGATCGCTTAGGGCTGACAAGATAAAGGTAAACTGTGCAGGCAAGGAGATTGAATCTAAAACAAGTGTGACTTATCTTGGTGTGTCCCTAGATCAATCCCTTTCTGGAGACCTGATTGCTGCTAAAATGGCGAACACATTTTAATTGTAACACTAGATATTTTAACATCAAAGTCAAGAAACTGCTTGTCTCAACCTTCATTCAGTGTCATTTTGATTATGCTGCTCTGCTTGGTATAGTGGGCTATCAAAAAAGCTGAAAAAGAGAACGCAGGTCATGCAAAGTAATGTTATCAGGTATATGTTGATTGTCCCCCCTAGGACCTGCATAGGGGTACAGGAGTTCTGGGAGGTGGGCTTGGTGCCTTTGGAGTCCAGAGTGGACCAACTTAATCATATGTTTGACATCTTAAATGACCGTGCCACAGGTTATATGAAAAAACACATTGATATGGTCTATAACCGACACAGTTACAATACCAGAGTTAGTGTTATGTCTTGTAAAATTGTCTAAGTAAGAGAAACCACTCCACTGCCCCTTGTGCCCCCTACTGCTGGTCAGGTGTATTTATTTGAATGATGGGTATGAAAAGATTGTTTTAATGTGAAATTAAAATGGTTGATTTTTAAAGTTAGGGGAAAATGCATTGAGTAGTGCCACTTTTTAGGATGTCAATATAAATGTATGTTTTTGTGGTTGTTTGTAATTTTGTCTTGCCTTTTCTTCATAATATGTGTTATTGTTTTACCATCGAGGACCACTTTGGAAACAAGCGCTTTAATTAATACTTTCAAGTGATATCCTTTCGGTCCACATTGTACATTTTGTTGTATATGTCTGTTACCCAAAATAAATTCAATTCAATGGATATTCTTCTATATGTAATGCCATGGATATTCTACTATACTTAATACAATGGATATTCTACTACACTTAATACCATATATTTTCTACTATACTTAATACCATTGATATACTTAATACCATGCATATTCTTCTATACTTAATACAATGGACTTACTTAATACCATGGATATTCTACTATACTTAATACCATGGATATTTTTCTATACTTAATACTGTGGATATTCTTCTACATTATTCCTAGTTGCATGTCTGACTACAGTAGCTTCAGTCCATAGGTCTGTCCATTCTCTGATCCACCCAATCCTTTACAGACTGAAACCAACAGGTCTGGCCATTCTCTGATCCACCCAATCCTTTACAGACTGAAACCAACAGGTCTGGCCATTCTCTGGGCCATCCAATCTTTTACAGACTGAAACCAACAGGTCTGGCCATTCTCTGATCCACCCAATCCTTTACAGACTGAAACCAACAGGTCTGGCCATTCTCTGATCCACCCAATCCTTTACAGACTGAAACCAACAGGTCTGGCCATTCTCTGGGCCATCCAATCTTTTACAGACTGAAACCAACAGGTCTGGCCATTCTCTGATCCACCCAATCCTTTACAGACTGAAACCAACAGGTCTGACCATTCTTTGGTCCACCCAATCCTTTACGGACTGAAACCAACACAATACCCATCATTACACCCAGAGCCATACTGTATATAGCAGTGCATTCGGAAAGTATTCAGACGCCTTAACATTTTACACATTTTGTTACGTTACAGCCTTATTCTAAAATTGATAAAGTTATATTTTTGCTTCGTCAATCTACACAAAATACCCCATAATAACAAAGTGAAAACAGGTTTTAGAAATGTTTGCTAATTTATATATATATTTATATATATATATATTAATAAACTTATTTACGTAAGTATTCAGACCCTTTTGCTATGAGACTCGAAATTGAGCTCAGGTGAATCCTGTTTCCATTGATCATCCTTGAGATGTTTCTACAACATGATTGGAGTCCACCTGTGGTAAATTCAATTGATTGGACATGATTTGGAAAGGCACACACCTGTCTATATAAGGTCCCACAGTTGACAGTGCATGTCAGAGCAAAAACCAAGCTAAGAGATCGAAGGAATTGTCCGTAGAGCTCAGAGACAGGATTGTGATGAGGCACAGATCTGGGGAAGTGTACCAAAAATATTCTGCAGCATTGAAGGTCCCCAAGAACACAGTGGCCTCCATCATTCTTAAATCGGAAAAAGTTTAGAACCAACAAGACTCTTCCTAGAGCTGGCCGACTGGCCAAACTGAGCAAACGGGGAAGAAAGGCCTTGGTCAGAGAAGTGACCAAGAACCCGATGGTCACTCTGGCAAAGCTCCAGAGTTCCTCTGTGGAGATGTGAGAACCTTCCAGAAGAACAACCATCTCTGCAGCACTCCACCAATCAGGCATTTATGCTAGAGTGGCTAGACAGAAGCAACTCCTCAGTAAAAAGCACATGACAGGACCGCTTGGAATTTGCCAATTGGCACCTAAAGGACTCTCAGAACATGAGAAACAAGATTCTCTGGTCTGATGAAACCAACATTGAACTCTTTGACCTGAATGCCAAGGGTCATGTCTGGAGGAAACCAGGTACCGCTCATCACCTGGGCAATACCATCCCTGTGGTGAAGCATGGTGGTGGCAGCATCATGCTGTGGGGATTATTTTCAGCGGCAGGGACTGGGAGACTAGTCAGGATCAAGGGAAAGATGAACAGAGCAAAGTGCAGAGAGATCTAAGCACACAGCCAAGACAACACAGGAGTGGCTTCTGGACAAGTCCCTGAATTTCCTTGAGTGGCACAGCCAGAGCCCGGACTTGAACCCGATCCAACATCCCTGGAGAGACCTGAAAATAAATGTCAATGAAGCAAGTCAGATGAAGCAGATGCTAAGCTACAGGACTGTTTTGCTAGCACAGACTGGAATATGTTCCATGATTCTTCTGATGGCATTGAGAAGAACACCACATCAGTCACTGGCTTCATCAATAAGTGCACTGATGACGTTGTCCCCACAGTGACTGTACGTACATACCCCAACCAGAAGCCATGGATTACAGGCAACATCCGCACTGAGCTAAAGGGTAGAGCTGCCACTTTCAAGGAGCGGGACTCTAACCCAGAAGCTCATAAGAAATCCCGCTATGCCCTCCGACGAACCATCAAACAGGCAAAGCATCAATACAGGACAAAGATCGAATCGTACAACACCGTCTCTGATGCTCGTCGGATGTGGCAGGGCTTGCAAACTAATTACAGACTACAAAAGGGAAGCACAGCCGAGAGCTGCCCAGTGACATGAGCTTACCAGACGAGCTAAATTATTTCTATGCTCGCTTCGAGGCAAGTAACCCTGAAACATGCATGAGAACACCAGCTGTTCCGGATGACTGTGTGATCACGCTCTTCGCAGCTGATGTGAGTAAGACGTTTAAACAGGTCAACATTCACAAGGCCGCAGGGCCAGCCGGATTACCAGGACGTGTACTCCGAGCAACTGGATCCCCCAGGTGGTAAGGGTAGGTAACAACGCATCTGCCACGCTGATCCTCAAGACGGAGGCCCCTCAGGGGTGCAGGCTCAGTTCCCTCCTGCACTCCCTATTCACTCATGACTGCACGGCCAGTGGAGCATCACTTAATATCCAATCTATTTGACATGGTTAATCTTTATCAGTACCAGGGAAATGGGCTGCACACATTCTTTTTGGACCGGTTTGCGTGCCAGAAAAAGGACAGTTATTAACAAATATATATAGGTCCATTTTATAATTTACTTTCGATCTGGTTTTCGATGTTCAATTAGAAATGGTGGTTTGGTGCATGACTCAAAGATAAGACACTGCTGTGCTCCACAACTAAGGCTGCCTAACCAGCGTAACAGATACATCTCTTTATATGGCTCTGGGACACATCTACAGTGCATTCAGAAAGTATTCAGACCCCTTGACTTTTTCCACGTTTTGTTACGTTACAGATTTATTCTAAAATTAATTAAATCGTTTTCCCCCCCCAATCTACACACAATATCCCATTATGACAAAGCAAAAACAGGTTTTAATTTTTAAGTCTCTGGTTTTGAATTTGAATATAGATATCTGAATGCATCTGAGAAGTTGAATATATGAAACTTTGATAAACTTGAATAGTTGTTTGTAAAGTTGATACACAGACAATGAATGCAATATCTACCATATTGAAACAGAATATATAAATATTAAATTACATTGAAATTTAATTTTGAAACTGAATGAAATATTAATTCAATTCAGTTTCAAATCATGAAATACAAGTTCAAATGATGAATTCTATGATTCAATTTGTGCATTACAAATTCTAAAATATGAAATTCAAATTCAATATCCTAACGCAAAATTATAGAATTCAAATACAATTTCTGTTGAATATGCTTTGGTATTTTTCAGCTTCTATCTCTCCCTGTTTCTTCATCTTACTTTGGCCATTAAAACCACTGTTAGGGATTTTCACTGTGTCCGCTGCAAAGTGAGCGGATTGGATTCCACTTTCAAAGCCTCCTGCACTATTTCATCCTAATGAAAACGTTGGTCCACTGCCCCCACAATAGCCGTTTTGATAACAGGTTTCAAACCTGCCATCAAAGCAGACGTACACATTCTATCAATTTACTCACATGTACCTAGTCTCTTTTTTCCCCCTGAGTACATCTATTCATTTTGGTTTTATCGGTTTTGTTTTTCTGTTGCTAGAACGCTGCTTGTCGATCCACATTAACACGCATGTGTATTTACCTGTAGATTCTTTTCTTTCATGTCATTGTGCCAACTCACAATAGCATCTCGGAATTCTTTATTAGATTGGAATTTTCCGCCAGCAGGGAAATGCTGACCAATTTTATCCAGTTTGCTCCAAAAAATGTTTTTATTCGAGCTAAATTGGTAGAATGCTTGTGTACTTCTTTCAGCACATCTATGGCTTTGCTATATTTCCTCTCCTATTCCCCCTTTTACGGGAGTTTCAGAAACCACGGATGCCATCTCAATGGTGGCTATTTATGCACCTTTCTCGACGGTGTCTGGGACGTTTAGATTTCCTAATTCACGGCTCTAATACAAGCCCTCTATCAACTACTTTCCAAAATAGTGATACCCACTTCCCCGGAGAATAGCTATGGTATTTGTGCCTATTAATTGGTCACGGGACCTGATACCTTGTATTCGAGCCAATACTGAAGTGTCTGCCAATTTATTACTGGAGAATACAGGTGACCTAATGTCTTATACCAGTGTCATGCTTACACACGTAACCACACAAATTCACAGTTCACAAACTCTCTCCTTATTGCTACTGCTAATACACACAAATCATGTTCAAACAACGTTAGAATATCTTTTTGCTTTTCTAACCATGAATGTGGCTCTTCTCCAGAACTTATAGGTAATCTTCTTATCACCATACACATTCCCTCCTGTTGTCCTTCTCCATGGACTACCTCCTCTACAACCTACCATACTAGTACACAAGCATAGCAATTTATCCACACACACACTCTACGGCCTTACAGCCACCGCGGCTGGACCTTTCACCCCACCTATTAGGGGTCTAGTAGGGAACCAACCCCACTCGGGATTTACCCCGTATGACTTATCCTCTGCAGGTACCAGGCTGCTCTGACTTACCTTCCGGGACTTACCCTGTTCTTTATGTTACTCGCAGGAACCAACCCAATCAGGATTTACCCCCTCGGACTTACCCTCTGCAGGGACTACCCTGCTCAGGCTTACCTTTTGGTGGCTAAAGCCCTCTAGGGGCCCCAATCCCTAGGTCTACCGGTAGTATTTTCTACCGGTAGTATTTACAGTGAGCCTACTGAATAAACTCAGGTTTTTCCGATCTGTATCCGGTAGTTTGTATTCAGCTTACGACTCCAGTCTAGGAACTTTACCTACCTTGTTTTTTATGTGCCGCCTCCTGTTTCACTGACTCAGACTCTCCAGTTTGACTATAAATCGTGGTGAATCATGCTGACAACGCCAACTGTTAGGTTCTGACAATCAGAGTTAAAAACTAAAACGGATGACTAGAAAAAGCTCAAACCAAGCTTATTCACCCACTTGGTCAAACAGCTGAAAAGACAAAGACATGGTCATGTTTCCACAAGTACATATATTTATACCCTCTACTGGTCAGAGTCAAGTCCTTGCACATCTAGACAGCCAATACATCTCTGTTGCTAGGCATGAACTTAACTGTTTCTTCTCATTGGTCTAGTCATGGCCCTGCCTCCTATGTGTGTATGTCATAGGACTGTTCCTCCTCACAATATCTGACCTTACCTCGGCCCACATTCCTCACTCCTTCCTAACTCGCGGCTGTCCTACCTTATCAGTGACTGAAACCAGACCATTGCCCTTCTCCTCTCCATAGGATACATGAGGTTCAACCAGAAAATGTTCTGACAGAATGTAAACTTTCTGCACTCCCCTTTCTCACTCAGTAGATTTGCATACACCCAGTTCTAATATGTTAACATGAATAAGGATATTTGAAATAATTTCAAGTTAGAACCCAGCACTAGGAACAAAACGCTCTCTCGACGTTGCATGCAGTTCTCTCTCTCCCTCCCTCTAAACCCACCCCTCTGGCAGAACCAGGAAGTCCCTCCTCCTCCCACAAACTCTCTTCTGAGAAAACGAAACTTATCTGAGTCTCTGTGTCATCTGTCTGTGTGAGAGTGAACAACCGTCCAAATGGCTCAGCAGGCAGTTCTGCTGGACCAGGACCAGTTCTGTTGTTCTGTCTGTCTGGATCTACTGAAGGAACCAATCACCATCCCCTGTGGACACAGTTACTGTAGGAGCTGTATTGAGGGCTGCTGGGATCAGGATGTTCTGAAAGGCTATAGCTGTCCTCAGTGCAGACAGACCTTCACTCCAAGGCCTACTCTGAGGAAAAATAACATGTTGGCTGAAGTGGTGGAGAAACTGAAGAAGACAGGACTCCAGGCTGCTCTCCCTCCTGCTCTGTGCTATGCTGGACCTGGAGATGTGGTGTGTGATGTCTGCACTGGGACCAGAAAGCAGAAAGCCCTCATGTCCTGTCTGTCGTGTCTGGCCTCTTACTGTGAGACTCACCTCCAACCTCACTATGAATCTCCTGCTTTCAAGAAGCACAAGCTGGTCAAAGCCACCGCACAACTACAGGAGAAGATCTGCTCTCATCATGACAAACTTCTGGAGGTTTACTGTCGTACCGATCAGCAGTGTATCTGTATGCTGTGTACAACGGATGAACATAAAGGCCATGATACAGTGTCAGCTGCAGCAGAGAGGACTGAGAAACAGGTAAGACCAGAACAACTTGTTGGTGACTGTCTGATAAACAAAGAAGTAAAGATACAGTAGAAACTAAGGCTGTTTGAATATGAGAGAATTCAAATGAAATTGATCCATGGCAGAAGAAATATGAACACAAACTTTGAGGGTATACATTTTCTTAACCTAGATGCTCCAAATGTATCACCATTGTAATGTTTAGCTTAAACTCCTTGATACATGTAGGTCTACTTTAAAACTGTAATCATTCACATAGCAACAAATAAGTATAATATTGGAATGGGACTATCAATATTTTAGACCTTCCTCTCAATGGGCCCTACGTCACATTACTATACTATTGATCTACTGGACAAATAAAGCTTGATAGCTCATTGAAGAGTGATTCTCCACAGAGGCAGCTGGGGATGAGTCAGCAGAAGGTCCAGCAGAGATTCCAGGAGAGAGAGAAGGAGCTGAAGGAGCTCCAACAGACTGTGGAGTCTCTCAAGGTGAGTATTGTTGACCAGAGGAGACATACCATTTCACTTCTCTCCTCCAGTGAGTGAGAAAGCGAGATTTGCTCGAGGGCACTAGAACAGTCTGCAGCCCTTGGCCTCACCCTACTAGATTCTGAAATCAAATATCTACTATTTGCTGATGATCTGGTTGCTTCTGTCCCCAAACAAGGAGGGCCTACGCAGCACCTAGATCTTCTGCACAGATTCTGTCAGACCTGGGCCCTGACAGTAAATCTCAGTTAGACAAAAATAATGGTGTTCCAAAAAAGGTCCAGTTGCCAGGAGCACAAATACAAATTCTGTCTAGACAACGTTGCCCTAGAGCACACAAAAAACCAAACATACCTCAGCCTAAACATCAGCGCCCTAGGTAACTTCCACAAAGCTGTGTACGATCTGAGACACAAGGCAAGAAGGGCCTTCTATGCCATCAAAAGGAACATAAAATTTGACATACCAATTAGGATCTGGCAAAAAATACTTGAATCAGTTACAGAATCCATTGTCCTTTATGGTTGTGAGGTCTGGGGTCCGCTCACCAACCAATAATTCACAAAATGGGACAAAACCAAAAATATCCTCTGTGTACATTGTATAACACCAAATATTGCATGCAGAGCAGAATTAGGCCGATAGCCGATGATTATCAAAATCCAGAAAAGAGCCGTTAAATTCTAGAACCACCTAACAGGAAGCGATTCCCAAACCTTCCATAACAAAGCCATCACCTACAGAAAGATGAACCTCGAGAAGAATCCTCTAAGCAAGCTGGTCCTGGGGCTCTGTTCACAAACAGACCCCACAGAGCCCCAGGACAGCAACACAATTTGACCCAACCAAATAATGAGAAAACAAAAAGATAATTACTTGACACATTGGAATGAACAAACAAAATAACTGAGCAAACTAGAATGCTATTTGTCCCTTAACAGAGAGTACACAGTGGCAGAATACCTGACCACTGTGACTGACCCAAACTTAAGGAAAGCTTTGACTATGTAGAGACTCAGTGAGCTTAGCTTTGCTATTGAGAGAGGCCGACCTGCACTCTGCCCACAAAATGAGGTGGAAACTGAGATACACTTCCCAACCTCCTGCCAAATGTTTGACCATAGAGACACATATTTCCCTCATATTACACAGACCCACAAAGAATTTGAAAACCAATCCAATTTTGATAAACTCCCATATCTATTTGGTAAAATACCACAGTGTGCATCACAGCAGCAAGATATGTGACCTGTTGCCGCAAGAAAAGAGCAACCAGTGAAAAACAAACACTATTGTAAATACAACCCATATTTATTTTCCCTTTTGTACTTTAACTATTTGCACATCGTTACAACACTGTATATAGACATAATGACATTTGAAGTGTCTTTATTATTTTGGAACTTTTGTGAGTGTAATATTTACTGTTCATTTGTTGTATTGTTTTTTTCACTTTTGTTTATTATCTATTTCACTTGCTTTGGCAATGTAAACAAACATATGTTTCCCATGCCAATAAAGCCCTGAATTGAATTGAGAGAGAGACCTCCCCAAGCCTGTTCCCCAGAGTGGGGCTCAACGTGATATCTGGGCTTTCAGTTGGAGAGAGAATAGACTACTTAACATGGAGCCTCTCTCTCTCTTAACAGCACTCTGCACAGGCAGCAGTGGAGGACAGTGATCAGATCTTTACTGAGCTGATCCGCTCCATTGAGAGAAAGCGCTCTGAGGTGAAGGAGCTGATCAGAACCCAAGAGAAGGCTCAAGTGAGTCAAGCTGAAGGACTCCTGGAACAAGTGGAACAGGAGATAGCTGAGCTGAGGAAGAGAAGCACTGAGCTGGAGCAGCTCTCACACACAGAGGATCACATCCATTTCCTCCAGGTAACTAAACTGTCTTGTTACATGTGCTATGAAAATTAACTTATTGTGAAACTTTTCAATCGTTCTGTGTGTGTGTGTGTCTCTCTCTCTCTCTCTCTCTCCAGAGTTATCAGTCTCTCTCCAGTATCAGTGTATCTTCAGACTTAGCCAAAATCGTTGTCCTTCCTCTTCAGTACATTGGAGATGTGAGTAAGACTGTGTCTGAACTGAGAGAGAAGCTAGAAGACTTCCTTAAAGGAGAATGGACCAAGATCTCCACTACAGGTGTGTTGAAAATAATAAGAACATCAACTTTAGACCATTGAAAGTTCCCTACTAGTTATATACATGTGGAATATGGTATGATGATAACATGTTTGTGTGTCTGTAGTGAATATAGTGGATGTTGTACTGCCTCCAGAGCCCAAGACCAGAGAACAGTTCTTACAATGTGAGTCTCTTTATTTTGAAGTAACTAACAGTCTTTTTTTACTTACACACAACCCCTCTAGAAATATAGATATAGATATAGATAGAGATATATATATATATATAGCAATAGTAGATCTAATCAAAGACTGGGTATCTATCTGACTCCTCATATTTCTCTGATTTGATCTCTGCTGTGATCTAATCAAAGATTAGATACAGGATCTAATAGATACAGTATCTGACTTAACTTATTGTTCTAACTCCCCTCATTGGTCTCTGCTCTGCTCTTCTTCCAGATTCCTGTCAGCTCACACTGGACCCAAACACAACACACACACACCTCTCTCTGTCTGAAGGGAAAAGAAAGGTGACTTATACAGGCCAAGTCCAACCATATCCTGAACATCCAGACAGATTCACAAATGACTTGATGGTGCTGTGTAGAGAGGGTCTGTCTGGACGCTGTTACTGGGAGGTGGAGTGGAGTGGACGGTGGGTTATTATAGCAGTCTCATATAAAGACATCAGCAGAACAGGGAGAGGTAATGCGTTTGGATTGAATGACAAGTCCTGGAGTTTACAGTGCTATAGTGGTGGTTATTGTTTCAGACACAATAATGTTGTGACTAAAGTATCAGGCCCTCAGTCCTCCAGAGTAGGAGTGTACCTGGATCACAAGGCAGGTACTCTGTCCTTCTACAGTGTCTCTGACACAATGACCCTCCTCCACAGAGTCCAGACCACATTCACTCAGCCCCTCTATCCTGGGGTTTGGCTCAATAGTGATAATGGTACTGCTGAGCTGGTCAAACTGTAGTAGGGTCCACATAGATACTAGTCATGCTGGTGTAGTCTATAGCTGAGCTGGTTAAACTGTAGTAGGGTTAACATAGATACTAGTCATGCTGTTGTTGATGGTCCTCAGATGTTATGACCAGTGGCGATTTTAGCATGTAAATCTTGGTGGGGCAAAAAAAATAAAACACAGACTAAACAAGACATTAATAGCACTATAATGGTGACCAACACTGCCAACAAACTGTTAGGGCCTACATAAAGCTGTCCCAACAGCAGTCCCAACACCTTACCACTGCTACACCATCAGCAGAGCCTTATCTGGCACCGAAACAGTTAATTCAGCCTTATTTACTGCTGTAAAAAAAATATTGCCGATATGGCTGACTTGTTTAAACAAATGTGGTTTCTATTGAGATGTACAAACTATGGCATGAGGGAACGACGAGCGAATAAGAGGCAATCCGTAATTTCGATTATGACATTAATGAGCAAGCTAGGACGCTCTGTATTTTCTGCTGGCTTGCCCCACCATCACAGAAAGCACGGAGCTGGGCTGAAACACCTGGAATTTGGAGCTGCAATACTCAAGAAAACAAAAAATATACCATGTTTGTGTGCAGCTTTATTAACTCAGTGATCTATATTTTTTTACATTGTTTGCAAACTGATATGTGACACGTAATAATGCCAAAATTTAAAAAGCCCCCCCCCCTTCATTCCACTCTGTTTTTATATATAATATTTTTTTTCTGAATAATTTGATCTTCTGTGATGTAATTCGTAAAATTGCAATGTATTCATATTTTATCAAATGCAATGTTTTATTCTTGTACATTCACATCATCATGATGTTTGGTGTTGATGTATATTGGTTGGCATTCAAAACCATATATATGTTTTCTCAATTGGTTCTCTGTCTCTATGTAGTTTTCCTCAGTGGCATGGAACAGGTAGTATCACTAACTAACTAACTAACTAACTAACTAACTAACTAACTAACTAACTAACTAACTAACTAACTAAACTATGTGGAACAGGTAGTATCACTAACTAACTAACTAACTAACTAACTAACTAACTAACTAACTAACTAACTAACTAACTAACTAAACTATGTGGAACAGGTAGTATCACTTACTTGCTAACTGAACTATATGGGACAGACACAGATTAAGCCTAGTCCTAAACTACAAAGTATGTCCAATGGAGATGTCCGGGAAACCGGCCCTGAGTTTGGCATCTTTCGTCCTCCCATACTGCTCAGTCAAGCAACATTAAACCTGTCCAACAGGTGGTGCTATTGACCAAACAATAAAAACAGGAGATAGCTCAGTATAACAGTAATGTTCAGAATACGACATTAATATCATCGGAAATTGATGGTCTTGTTAATCCACTATCCAGAGTCAGGAACAGATGAAGTCTGTCAATATCTCAAAAGTAGTCTGAAATCAAGATGACTGCAGGTCTCAATCCCAAACAAATGGGGGAAATTATGACATTTAGAGATATGGATAAAACATTTTTTTTAACAAACTTTGCTAATCCCCTTTGCTAAACATACATTGTGATATTTTCTTTTCACATTGTCCTTTCAAGGATGGTTCCAGAACTATGGTGAATGCATAACCAGACCGGCCCAGTTTGGCCCTGCTTGACTCCATAGTGTTAAACAGGGATGAGTGTGTTTTTGGGGGTCAGATTGAGAAAGGCAAAGCACTGCATTACTGATCTGGATCACTTAGTGAGTCATTACTTGGGATGAAAGGTGATTTGTAGATGATTGATTCTGCTCAGTTGATTACAATGGAGTTGATCTCCAACATGCACAATGTCATGAAGACCACTAGTACTCTATAGACATTTTACATTTACATTTTAGTCATTTAGCAGACGCTCTTATCCAGAGCGACTTACAGTAGAGTGCATACATTTTTTTTTATTACATTTTACATACTGAGACAAGGATATCCCTACCGGCCAAACCCTCCCTAACCCAGGCGACGCTATGCCAATTGTGCGTCGCCCCACGGACCTCCCGGTTGCGGCCGGCTGCGACAGAGCCTGGGCGCGAACCCAGCCCAGCCTGGGCGCGAACCCAGAGACTCTGGTGGCGCAGCTAGCACTGCGATGCAGTGCCCTAGACCACTGCGCCACCCGGGAGCCCCGGGTGAATGAGACCACCCCCTATACCAGGGTTGGCTGGCCTTCTCTAGTCAATCGTAGACTCAGTCACTGATATACTTTTATTTACAAAGCCATTTTGGGTTTACTACCATTTTAATTGGGTTATTTTATTGTTCAGAAATGTGGTGGGTACTCTCTTCGTTCGCTGGACTTTATCCTGCTAACTGTTCCAAATGTCCAAACTTAATTTAGTAAAAGGGATTTTATGTACTCGGCTTTGAACGCCTTACAAAATACTTTTAAACTGGAAGAACTTCTCCTGATTGGTGTTTTTAAATCATTGATCAAGGATTTTGAGGCTGATTCCCTGACCTGTCAATGTTTTAATTTCCTGTTTTATGGTTTTGTTATACTCCTGTGATTTCTATGGTTTTTACTAGATTACCTGTAGTTTTCATGTTGTCTGTCTGTAATTGTCTAATGACTTGGTGCTGCATATCTTGGTCAGGGCGCTCTTGAAAAAGAGATTTCAAATCTCAATGAGCCCTTCCTTGTTAAAAAAAAAAGAAAAAAAAGAGGACTAATGACCAACTCTGAACCTCACCACACTATGCTGTACTGACAGCATCATCATCACACTATGCTGTACTGACAGCATCATCATCACACTATGCTGTACTGACAGCATCATCACCACACTATGCTGTACTGACAGCATCATCATCACACTATGCTGTACTGACAGCATCATCATCACACTATGCTGTACTGACAGCATCATCACCACACTATGCTGTACTGACAGCATCATCATCACACTATGCTGTACTGACAGCATCATCATCACACTATGCTGTACTGACAGCATCATCACCACACTATGCTGTACTGACAGCATCATCATCACACTATGCTGTACTGACAGCATCATCATCACACTATGCTGTACTGACAGCATCATCACCACACTATGCTGTACTGACAGCATCATCATCACACTATGCTGTACTGACAGCATCATCATCACACTATGCTGTACTGACAGCATCATCATCACACTGTGCTGTACTGACAGCATCATCATCCCACTATGCTGTACTGACAGCATCATCATCACACTGTGCTGTACTGACAGCATCATCACCACACTATGCTGTACTGACAGCATCATCATCACACTATGCTGTACTGACAGCATCATCATCACACTATGCTGTACTGACAGCATCATCATCCCACTATGCTGTACTGACAGCATCATCATCACACTGTGCTGTACTGACAGCATCATCACCACACTATGCTGTACTGACAGCATCGTCATCACACTATGCTGTACTGACAGCATCATCATCATCACACTATGCTGTACTGACAGCATCATCATCATCACACTATGCTGTACTGACAGCATCATCATCACACTATGCTGTACTGACAGCATCATCATCCCACTATGCTGTACTGACAGCATCATCATCACACTATGCTGTACTGACAGCATCATCATCACACTATGCTGTACTGACAGCATCATCATCACACTGTGCTGTACTGACAGCATCATCACCACACTATGCTGTACTGACAGCATCATCATCACACTATGCTGTACTGACAGCATCATCATCACACTATGCTGTACTGACAGCATCATCATCACACTGTGCTGTACTGACAGCATCATCACCACACTGTGCTGTACTGACAGCATCATCATCACACTGTGTGGTACTGACAGCATCATCATCACACTATGCTGTACTGACAGCATCATCATCACACTATGTTGTACTGACAGCATCATCATCACACTGTGCTGTACTGACAGCATCATCACCACACTATGCTGTACTGACAGCATCATCATCACACTATGCTGTACTGACAGCATCATCATCACACTGTGCTGTACTGACAGCATCATCATCACACTAGTATTAATGTTCACACTCTGGGTCTCATTGGTCCACATTTAAACTGGTCTTGGTCTCATTACAGGTGAGACACATGGGTCTAGAGATATCTAGTGGTTGATTCTTGGTCTGGGTCTCCCTGGTTCTGTTCCAGTCTGTCCTGTCTCCATCTCTGGTACCAAGACACCAACATCATACACTCCAGACCTGGGTTCAAAAACGATTTAAAATCTTCCAAATACATTGAGCGTTTGCTTTTGCCTGCCTGGAGTGGTCAGGGTTTTGCACGTTTATAATTGTTCTGTTGCTTCCATTGTACCAGCCAAGTTTAATCAAGCCCACATAAAGTTTTAGAAATTATTTCAAATCAGGAAATTGTAAAAGAAGGTTCAGGATGGCAACTTAATTATTTTCAATAATATTAATTGCTGAAGTGTTTCGAGCAAGCTTCTTCATCAAAGCACTATTATAGCACAGTTATTACAAATCCACATTGACATGGAAAGGAACCATCATTAATGTCTGTGTAACAGTTTGACACTGTGATAGATCACTCTGTTACATTGACATGGAAAGGAACCATTATTAATGTCTATATGTAACAGTGTGTCACTGTGATAGATCACTCAGTTACATTGACATGGAACGGAACCATGACTAATGTCTATGTGTAACAGTGTGTTACTGTGATAGATCACTATCTTAATCCTCAGAATTCATACAGTATGGAACACCTGTAATGGGAATTTTAAGGTTTGTGCTTTACTTTTATTCTGTGTTCCATCCATGTGCTGTTCTATGAACCAATTTCTGTGTTCATGCAAGTGGTTGACTGAATAAATCCTCCTCTTATCAGTAACTGCAATTTGGCAGTACGCCCAGACCTTGTTTTGAGAACAAACGAAAGATATCTCAGTTTCAAGGTCTCAGCTTATAGAGGAGAAGCCTTGTGAGGTGTTGGTCTATCACGTTATGAAACAGTATTGGTCAGTAACGCGAATAAAACAAAACGGTAATGATTCATTAATTATGTTAAATCATGTAAATATAACTTGTCTGTGTATAGCCGTATATAAGACAACTGCTGTGTCTGCCCAGGGAGAGCTCCTGATTGACATGTGTACTATGGTGCATTAAATTGGTTGGGACCTCTCCAGCGCGCTGACAATAAACAATGATTAATTTAAGATTGACTTTGAGTGTCCCTGTGTAATAATTTCCACAACACACCATGTAGAAGACAGAGACATATCATTACATACAGTATAGAACACCATCTAGAAGACAGAGACATATCATTACATACAGTATAGAACAACGTCTAGAAGACATATCATTACATACAGTATAGAACACCATCTAGAAGACATAGACATATCATTACATACAGTATGGAACACCACGTACAAGACATAGACATATCATTACATACTGTCACGACTTCCGCCGAAGTCGGTCCCTCCTTGTTCGGGCGGCGTTCG
Organism: Salvelinus fontinalis; assembly: GCF_029448725.1. NCBI lineage: Eukaryota > Metazoa > Chordata > Actinopteri > Salmoniformes > Salmonidae > Salvelinus > Salvelinus fontinalis. The sequence goes on from NC_074669.1 coordinate 7,140,806, forward strand.
GCGGTTGATGTCACCGGTCTTCTAGCCATCGCCGATCCACCTTTTATTTTCCATTTGTTTTGTCTTGTTTTCCCACACACCTTCATTCCCTCATTACATGTCATGTATTTAACCCTCTGTTCCCCCCATGTCTGTGTGTGTAATTGTTTATTGTCAGGTTGGCACTCTTCCGGCTGGTTTGCGCCGGGTTATATTTTACACCCGTGCTTTTTGACAGGCTGTACTTTGTACCTTGTTGTTTTTGTTATGTTCGGAGGAAAATGGGGGAGGCTTGCAAGCCGAAGAACACCATCCCAACCGCGAAGCACGGGGTTGGCAGCATCATGTTGTGGGAGTGCTTTGCTGCAGGAGGGACTAGTGCACTTCACAAAATAGATGGCATCATGAGGGAGGAAAATGATGTGGATATATTGAAGCAACATCTCAAGACATCAGTCAGGAAGTTAAAGCTTGGTCGCAAATGGGTCTTCCACATGAACAATAACCCCAAGCATACTTCCAAAGTCATGGAAAAATGGCTTAAGGACCACAAAGTCAAGGTATTGGAGTGGCCATCACAAAGCCCTGACCTCAATCCTATAGAAAAGTTGTGGGCAGAATTGAAAATGTGTGTGCGAGCAAGGAGGCCTACAAACCTGACTCAGTTACACCAGCTTTGTCAGGAGGAATGGGCCAAAATTTACCCAACTTATTGTGGGAAGCTTGTGAAAGGCTACCCGAAACGTTTGACCCAAGTTAAACAATTTAAAGACTATGCTATCAAATACTAATTGAGTGTATGTAAATGTCTGACCCACTGGGAACGTGATTAAATAAATAAAAGCTGAAATAAAAAGCACATTCTTTGTCCCCATGTGCAGTTGCAAACCGTAGTCTGGCTTTTTTATTGTGGTTTTGGAGCAGTGGCTTCTTCCTTGCTGAGTGGCCTTTCAGGTTATGTCCATACAGGACTCGTTTTACTGTGGATATAAATACTTTTGTACCTGTTTCCTCCAGCATATTCACAAGGTCCTTTGCCATTGTTCAGGAATTGATTTGAACTTTTCGCACCAAAGTACGCTCATCTCTAGGAGACAGAACGCGTCTCCTTCCTGAGCGGTATGGCGGCTGTGTGGTCCCATGGTGTTTATACTTGCGTACTATTGTTTGTACAGATGAACGTGGTACCTTCAGGTGTTTGGAAATTGTTCCCAAGCATGAACCAGACTTGTGGATATCTACCATTTTTCCTGAGGTCTTGGCTGATTTCTTTGCTTTTCCCATGATTTCAAGCAAAGAGGCACTGAGTTTGAAGGTATGCCTTGAAATACATCCACAGGTACACCCCCAATTGACTCAGATTATGTCAATTAGCCTATCAGAAGCTTCTAAAGCAATGACATAATTTTCTGGAATTTTCCAAGCTGTTTAAAGGCACAGTCAACTTAGTGTATTTAAATGTCTGATCCACTGGAATTGTGATACAGTGAATTATAAGTGAAATAATCTGTCTGTAAACACTTGTTGGAAAAATTACTTGTCCGATGTCCTAACCGACTTGCCAAAACTATAGTTTGTTAACAAGAAATTTGTGGAGCGGTTGAAAAATGAGTTTAATTACTCCAACCTAAGTGTATGTAAACTTCTGACTTCAACTGTATCATTACATACAGTATATCATAAATGACATATAGAAAATATAATGTAAGGATTTATAACTCCTTACATTACAGTAGCCTTATTACTGGTTAGGGTTACTGCTGCTAGTACAGTGGAAGAATGAGGCATTGACACTACTTGTTACACCACTCTACTAACAGGAACAATTACACACCAATATACACTGTAATGTAAAGTATTACCAATGATCAGTCAATACATACAGGATTCATTTCACCTACAGTACATTGTATCCACGTCAAGTCCCCCTCCCCCCATTGTAGCTAATTATCTACAACACGTTGTACAGTTTTACAACCACGTATGAGTTATTATGGAGGCTTATAGTTAGTGTCACAGCATATCAGTTTAAAACATTACAACATTCATTAAAAGCATTATATTAAGTACTTCATAGAAACTGTTACCCTTTATTTATTCTAACCACTCTATTTAATTGATTCCATATTAAGGGCCCTAACCTAGGCACTAAAATATTTGTCTCTAACATTGTGTAGAGTACTCTCAAACAATCAGAAATGAACAGTAAACATTACAGTCATAAAAGTTTCAAAGTAATAGAGACATTTCAATGTTATAATTCAAGTGCAAACAGAGTGAGCCGTGAGCCAGACCGAGTTCTGGAGTTGAAATGGAAATGAATGAGGGAGAGTTAAGTGAGGTAGAAGGTGTGGTGAAGAGCTCAGAACCAGAGCCTGGCATCAATAGACATGATAAAGAAGAATCTGGTGCAGTAGGAGTTACATTTTTGGAGAAAGTGGATCCATACCTTTTGGCAGATCCATTAGTGGTTTCAGGGTGGGTGGGAAAGGAGTTGGGTGCAATTGAATCAGTGAAGGTAACCTAGGTAACCTGTAGTGGACTTGTGATATTTGTTTGTGTTTCTTCTGACCAGAGGGAGTGGGAGCTCCGTGTCACACAACTTGGGTCAAGATCTGTTTCATGCTTTGTTCTTAGGAACAGTGTACCATTGAAAGGAGTGATTTCTGTGGTAGCGTTAAGTGTGGAGGTGGAGCAATTGAAGGTGAAGATTCGTGGTGTCTGTGATGCCCGCCGTTTGGTGCAACATAGGAGTCACTGTCCTTTTGAGTCTTTACCCGACAAAGTCACGTTGGGATATATCAGTTATCCTGTTAGAGTCTTTGTGTTGAGTCCGTCAGGGTGGGGGAGCTGCCACTAAGCTGTAGACGGGCGGCTTTGACTCACCTGCCCAAAAAAAGGGATTTGAGCGACTAAAAGAACTGGTGGCCTGTGGCATTGCTCTGTGTGGACTATAAGGTTTTTGCTAAGGTCCTTGCTAACAGACTGAAGTCCCACCTGGACTCTATGTACACAAGGACCAAACGTACCGTGTACCGGGATGCTCAATCACAGACAATCTACATAATCAGGAGAAAGCCTTTGATAGGGTGGACCATGAATATCTGTTCAATGTGTTGTTTTGGTTGTGGAGAGAATTTTGTGGCTGTGTTCAGATGTTATATGCTGGGGCTTCATGTATGGTCAAGGTGGGGGAGGGCTCAGTAGGCCAGTCTGGGTAGGACGGGGCATTCACCAGGGATGCCCTCTGTCGGGGCAGCTATACACTCTTGTTATTGAGACATTTCTGAGCCTGCTCATATGCTGATGACGTCTGTGTTGGTTAGGGATGAGCAGGACCTATGGGCCCTGGAGAATAGTTTGAGGGTGTACGAGGGGGCGTCTTCAGCTTAGTTAAACTGGGGCAAGAGAGAGGCTCTGTTATGTGGGGTATGGAGGGACAGGGCACCGCCGCAGCTTCCAGGGGTGTTGCAGTGGGGCTGTGAGAGGCTCAAGATGCTTGGGTGTATCTGGGCTCGGAGGGGGGGGTTAGGAATAACTGGAAAGGAGTGTCACAAGCGGTGGTGTCGAGGCTGACGAAGTGGAGGTGACTCCTCTCCCAAGTGTAATACAAAGGGAGGGGGCTAAGTAAAAATTTTCTGGTCGGGGCATCACTGGGTGAGGGCGGCGGTGCTGTACCTGCCTGTCTAGGAGTGGGAACAAGGCCTGGTGGACCTGGAGAGCAGGGTGGCAGCGTTCTGACTCAAAGCGGTGCAGAGGCTACTGTACCGTACGTACGGAGGTGGGCTGGAGGGAACCAGCATGTGCTCTGTTGAGGAGGGCTGGTGTATTGAGGCTGGATCAGCAGCTCTTCATCATGCGGCCGGAAAGACTCAATACAGCAGGGGTCTCTGATTTCTATGCTGCAGTACTGAGGGCCTGGCAGCTGCTGAGGCCCACACGAGAGGGGTGGGCCACAATGTATTTTTAGGGCGGGGTGGGGTGGGGGGGGGTGTTAGTGTAATGAGGATGGCTCGTTAAAGTAAGTCAAGTCAGTCTCATGCTCTCCCTGCCCCCCCCCCTCGTTTTCTCTCTCTCTCAACAGCACTCTACACAGGCAGGAGGACAGTGATAAGATCTTTACTGAGCTGATCCGCTCCATTGAGAGAAGGCGCTCTGAGGTGAAAGAGCTGATCAGAGCCCAAGAGAAGGCTTATGTGAGTCAAGCTGAAGGACTCCTGGAGCAACTGGATCAGGAGATAGCTGAGCTGAGGAAGAGAAGCACTGAGCTGGAGCAGCTCTCACACACAGAGGATCACATCCATTTCCTCCAAGTAACTAAACTGCTGTCGTGTCTTTGGCATCATTAAACTGAAGACTGTTAGTTTATCAAATCAATTCTCTGTAATTATTATTACGTGATTATTCTAATCATGTAAATGTAATTAACTAGGAAGTCGGGTACCAAGGAAAATATTCAGATTACAAAGTTATAATTTTCCTAATATAACTTTTCAGATATTTTAATATCTGATCAATTAGTCTTCTAATGAATGAATTATTCTTTACCTCACATTAGTCTCATTCCAAACGTCGTAAGTTGTTGGTTAAAAACTTCTTGTCAATAGGGGGGCGCTATTTTCACTTTGGAAAAAATCGTGCCCAATTTAAACGGCCTCGTACTCTTTTTTAGATCATACAATATGCATATTATTACTATTGGATAGAAAACACTCTCAAGTTTCTAAAACTGTTTGAATTATATCTGTGAGTAAAACAGAACTCATTTTGCAGCAAACTTCCAGATAGGAAGTGAAAAATCTGAAAACGATGCTCTGTTCCAGGGCCTGCCTATTCAATTGCTTTATATTTATGGATTTGCATGCACTGCATACGCCTTCCACTAGATGTCAACAGGCAGTGGAAGGTGGAATGGGGTGTCTAGCTTGATCTGAGGTCGAACAAGAGATCTTGGAATGACGTGACCACAATTTCCTTTCTCTACCTAGGCGCGGGAAGGACATCAGCATTGGCTTCTGAAAAGCGTTCGGTATAGACAGTGGATGTCTCCGGCTCTGATTTTATTTGATATATGTGATAAAAACATCATAAAGTAGGTTTTTTCAACCGAGTTGTATCAGTTTATTCAACGTTTATTGCGACTTTTGGCATTTTCCTTTCTTTGCGTCAGGAGAAGATGGACATGTTCGCGCCACATGGCTAGCTAAGGTTGCTAATTCGACAGGACAAGAGTACATTCTAAAACCAAACAACGATTTATTCTGGACAAAGGACTCCTTGTACAAGATTCTGATGGAAGCTCAGCAAAAGTAAGAACCATTTATGATGTTATTTCGTGTTTCTGTGGAAAATGTTTAGTCCTATTTTCCTTCCTTTTTGCGGGCGCTGTCTCGCTATAACGTAAGCTGTTTGTTATGGTAAAGTTATTTTAAAAAATCTAACACGGCGATTGCATTAAGAACTAGTGTATCTTTCATTTGCTGTCCAACATGTATTTTTTAGTAAAGTTTATGATGAGTTCTTTGATTAGATTAGGTGACTGTCCAAAATATCTCCGGAGAATTTTGTGCATTTTGGCTACGTATTCACAATGTAAAACCACGATTTGTACCTTCTAAATATGCACATTTTCGAACAAAACATATATGTATTGTGTAACATGATGTTATAAGACTGTCATCTGATGAAGTTGGTCAAGGTTAGTGATTAATTTTATATCTTTTGCTGGTTTTTGCGATTGCTATCTATGCGGTGAATAAATGCGGTTGTGTGTTTGGCTATTGTGGTAAGCTAATATAATGCTATATTGTGTTTTCGCTGTAAAACACTTAAAAAATCTGAAATATTGGCTGGATTCACAAGATGTTTATCTTTCATTTGCTGTACACCATGTATTTTTCAGAAATGTTTTATGCTGAGTATTTAGGTATTTCACGTTGCTCTCTAATTATTCTGGCTGCTTTGGTGACATTTTTGATGGTAGCTGCAATGTAAAACTATGATTTATACCTCAAATATGCACATTTTCGAACAAAACATAAATGTATTGTATAACATGTTATAAGACTGTCATCTGATGAAGTTGTTTCTTGGTTAGTGACTATTTATATCTCTATTTGGTCGGTTTTGTGATAGCTACCTATGCGGTAGAAAAATTGTGAAAATATGCGGTTGAGTCTTTTGCTATTGTGGTTAGCTAATAGAAATACATATTGTGTTTTCGCTGTAAAACATTTTAAAACTCGGAAATTATGTCTGGATTCACAAGATGTTTATCTTTCATTTGCTGTATTGGACTTGTGATTTGATGAAAATTATATTATATGATATCCCTGTCGCGTTAGGCTAGGCTAGTCAGCTTTTTTGATGAGGATGCTCCCGGATCCGGGATGGGTAGCAATGAAAGGTTATCTACACGAACCCAGTCTTCACTATGAATCATCCATACATCAATTGTCTCAATCATTTATTTATTAACTGACTAAATAATCACAGAAATGCACGTACAAACAAACAAACATAGTAGATATGGTTTACAATGAAATGATAGTGGATGTGCCCTAGTGGGCTAAACCGACATGGACAAAAGGGAAGTGGGTGTAGACTGAGAAAAGCAGGAATTACGCAAATTAATCACTACACACTTGATAATTCTAACAATTGAAATAAATGCTAATCCTTTGCACATGAATGCTCACTCATTCGGGAATAATTGCAATCAATATATATATATTTACGCTCAGTGTGATCTCTGTTGGAAAGTTTGTTTCTGTTGGAAACAACAGAAACAACTGTTTCTCCTCTCTCTCTCTCTCTCTCTGCCGTGGTTAGAATGGATAGTTCTGAGTAACAATGTTGTTATAGAATAGATGTTTCGGCGGTTGTTGGTCTTCACATTCACGGGTACATAATTTCTAGCTGCAGACTAGTAATTAGTATCAAAGAGTAGCTCTTATTCTGTCGGATCGATAGTCTCAGAGTTGAACCACGTGGTATGGTTAAAAGATTCAGCAATCTACTCAAACCTTAACTCCCTCTGTGATGAGGTACTGGTCTGAAGGGAATTCCTCCCAGTGGGGGTTATATTCGTAACAGTAGAAAGGGGCTGTGCCATGATGCCAGATCAATGTCTGTGCTCATGGGGCGGGCCAATGATTTAGTTAAACTCCAAAGGGAATTGAAGTTTCCTTCATTAAACAGTTTAAAATCACATTACATAATTTCATGAATAGTTTCATCTTTACTTATTAATTTTATACAACAATTAGATGTAAGTCTCACAACTGAGACTCTTGTATAAACAGAGTTATGGTAATGTGGCTGTATTGTCTTTCCTGAGGTCACTAAATTGTACAAAACAGACCAGTTCGTAGCTGGCTGCTTCACCGACCGTTTATACATTCTCCAGAACATGTACATTGTTCAGTTCTCAAGTTCTGTGATGTGGAAGAAGTTCCTATGAAAACTCACTCTCTCTTATACTCTGGCCATGAGGAGGCAACTCTAGGAATTTATGATCTGCCTAACAGAGCCTGTTGGTAGGGGGAAGACAGAGAGCTGGTGACAGAGAGAGAGGGGGATGGTGCAGAGAGAGGGGGATGGTACTCACTATCCCCAAAGAGGGCAACGTCATGACACTGCCTTGATACATGTGATATGAAATTAAAACTAAAATAGAAAAAATAAAAAATAAAATCGGTTCTGTTTCTGTGTCTGTATGTCTGTCTGTCTGTCTCCAGCGTTATCAGTTTCTCTCCAGTACCAGTGTATCTTCAGACTTACCCAGCATCGTTGTCTGTCTTCTTCAGTACTTTGGAGATGTAAGACTATGTCAGCATCCCGGAGTCGCCTCTTCACTGTTGACGTTGAGACTGGTGTTTTGTGGGTACTATTTAATGAAGCTGCCAGTTGAGGACTTGCGAGGTGTCTGTTTCTCAAACTAGATACTCTAATGTACTTGTCCTCTTGCTCAGTTGTGCACCGGGGCCTCCCACTCCTCTTTCCATTCTGGTTAGAGCCAATTTGCGCTGTTCTGTGAAGGGAGTATTTAACAGAGTTGTACGAGATCTTCAGTTTCTTGGCAATTTATTGCATAGAATAGCTTTCATTTCTCAGAACAAGAATAGACTGACGAGTTTCAGAAGAAAGTTCCTTGTTTCTGGACATTTTGTGCCTGTAATCGAACCCACAAATGCCGATGCTCCAGATACTTTACTAGTCTAAAGGCCAGCTTTATTGCTTCTTTAAATCAGCACAACAGTTTTCAGCTGTGCTAACATAATTGCAGAAGGGTTTTCTAATGATCAGTTAGCCTTTCTTTAAATGATAAACTTGGATTAGCCAACTCAACGTGTCGTTGGAACACAGGAGTGATGGTTGCTGATAATGAGCCTCTGTACGCCTATGTAGATATTCCATAAAAAAATCTGCCGTTTCCAGCTACAATAGTAATTTACAACATTTTAATTTAATTTATTTATTTCACCTTTATTTAACCAGGTAGGCAAGTTGAGAACAAGTTCTCATTTACAATTGCAACCTGGCCAAGATAAAGCAAAGCAGTTCGACACATACAACACAGAGTTACACATGGAGTAAAACAAACACACAGTCAATAATACAGTAGAAAAATAAGTCTATATACAATGTGAGCAAATGAGGTGAGATAAGGGAGGTAAAGGCAAAATAAGGCCATGGTGGCGAAGTAAATACAATATAGCAAGTAAAACACTGGAATGGTAGATTTGCAGTGGAAGAATGTGCAAAGTAGAAATAGAAATAAGGGGTGCAAAGGAGCAAAATAAACAAGGTAGTGACAAGTTAGTTGTTTGGGCTAAATTATAGATGGGCTATGTACAGGTGCAGTAATCTGTGATCTGCTCTGACAGCTGGTGCTTAAAGCTAGTGAGGGAGATAAGTGTTTCCAGTTTGAGATTTTTGTAGTTCGTTCCAGTCATTGGCAGCAGAGAACTGGAAGGAAAGGCGGCCAAAGGAGGAATTGGTTTTGGGGGTGACCAGAGAGCTATACCTGCTGGAGCGTGTGCTACAGGTGGGTGCTACTATGGTGACCAGCGAGCTGAGATAAGGGGGGACTTTACCTAGCAGGGTCTTGTAGATGACCTGGAGCCAGTGGGTTTGGCGACGAGTATGAAGCAAGGGCCAGCCAACAAGAGCGTACAGGTCGCAGTGGTGGGTAGTATATGGGGCTTTGGTGACATTAACAATGTCTACACTGTATTTCTGATCAATTCAATGTTATTTTAATGGACAAAAAATGTGCTTTTCTTTAAAAACAAGGACATTTCTAAGTGACCCCAAAATTTTGTTTGTGCGTCTGTAGTGAATATAGTGGATGTTGTACTGCCTCCAGAGCCCAAGACCAGAGAACAGTTGTTACAATGTGAGTCTCTTTATTGTGAAGTAACTAACAGTCTCTTTTTACTGACACTCCTAACAATCCCTCTAGAAATATATAGCAATAGTAGATCTAATCAAAGACTGGGTATCTATCTGACTCCTCATATTTTTCTGATTTGATCTCTGCTGTGCTCTAATCAAAGACAGGGTAGATACAGTATCTGACTTAACTTATTGTTCTAACTCCCCTCATTGGTCTCTGCTCTGCTCTTCTCCCAGATTCCTGTCAGCTCACACTGGACCCAAACACAGCACACACACTCCTCTTTCTGTCTGAAGGAAACAGAAAGGTGACCTATACAGACCAAGTCCAACCATATCCTGATCATCCAGACAGATTCACCAACCAGTACCAGGTTCTGTGTAGAGAGGGTCTGTCTGGATGCTGTTACTGGGAGGTGAAGTGGAGTAGTTATGTTATTACAGCAGTCTCATATAAAGACATCAGCAGAACAGAGGCAGATAATACATTTGAATACAATAACAAGTCCTGGAGTTTACAGTGCTATAGTGGTGGTTATTGGTTCAGACACAATAATGTTGAGACTAAAGTATCAGGCCCTCAGTCCTCCAGAGTAGGAGTGTACCTGGATCACAAGGCAGGTACTCTGTCCTTCTACAGTGTCTCTGACACAATGACCCTCCTCCACAGAGGCCAGACCACATTCACTCAGCCCCTCTATCCTGGGTTTTATCACTATAATGGTACTGCTGAGCTGGTTAAACTGTAGTAGGGCCCACATAGATACTAGTCATGCTGGTGTAGTCTATAGCTGAGCTGGTTAAACTGTAGTAGGGTCCACATAGATACTAGTCATGCTGGTGTACTCTAAAGCTGAGCTGGTTAAACTGTAGTAGGGTCCAGATAGATACTAGTCATGCTGGTGTAGTCTATAGCTGAGCTGGTTAAACTGTAGTAGGGTCCAGATAGATACTAGTCATGCTGGTGTAGTCTATAGCTGAGCTGGTTAAACTGTAGTATGGTCCAGATAGATACTAGTCATGCTGGTGTTGTCTATAGCTGAGCTGGTTAAACTGTAGTAGTGTCCACATAGATACTAGTCATGCTGGTGTAGTCTATAGCTGAGCTGGTTAAACTGTAGTAGGGTCCACATAGATACTAGTCATGCTGGTGGTGATGGTCCCCAGATGTAATGATTCATTCTGCTCTGTTTTGATTTATTTTTTCTGATTGATTTGATATACAGAAACTTCAGTTATAAAAATACTTTGTATTCATGTTTTTATCATGTACATTTCCACAAATCATGATGTATTGTGTTGCTGTATATTGGTTGTCAGTCAGAACCATTGATATGTTTTCTCAATTGGTTCTCTGTCTCTATATAATTCTCCTCAATGGCCTTGAACAGGTAGAATCACTTACTAACTAACTAAACCATATTAAACAGCAGATATCTTGACTTGCCTTCAGTATATCAGTAATGTTCAGAATAGTACTTTAATATCATTGGAGATTGATGGTCTTTTTAATCCGCTATCCAGAGTCAGGAACAGATGAAGTTAGGTCTGCTACTGTTCAGTGATTAAATATGATTTATGGTGATGGGAAATAGAAAATACAACACTAAACTTCATCTAGTAATAGTTTTCCTTTGTTATTTATTCCAAGGTGTGTCTTTAACTTCTAAATGGATTATGTGGAGGTGAGCTAGTGGTGTGGCTGATAGAATAGAATGAAAAGGGAGGGGAGGAAGAGGGGAGGAGTGAAGGGCTGTTAAAGAAACCAGATGAGGAAGAGAAAGATGTTCAGGGGAATTACTGCCTCTGTTCCAAATGGTTCCCTATTCCCTACGTAGTGCACTACGGTGCTTCTGACCAGGTCTAAAGTAGTGTTCTACATATGGAATAGGGTGTAAACTTATTACAATATCATGCTTTAGTGTTTGGCACAAAAAAAATATTAGATCTCCACTCACCCACTTCATGTCTGTCATCCCCCAGTTCTGTTAAGACTTCCTCTCATTGAACTGGGCCTCATTCTAAATGGTCACGTTAGTCCATACTATGCTTTACTATGGTTCTACATATAGTACCTGTATTGATAGTCCATACTGGACTTTACTATGGTTCTACATATAGTACCTGTATTGATAGTCCATACTGGTCTTTACTATGGTTCTACATACAGTACCTGTATTGATAGTGTATACTGGACTTTACTATGGTTCTACATACAGTATCTGTATTGATGAGCTTTACTATGGTTCTACATACAGCATCTGTATTGATAGTCCATACTGGTCTTTACTATGGTTCTACATACAGAACCTGTATTGATAGTGTATACTGGACTTTACTATGGTTCTACATACAGTATCTGTATTGACAGTCCATACTGGTCTTTACTATGGTTCTACATACAGTATCTGCACCTGGAGGGTTTCTGCTCACATATTCCTTTATCTCCACAGCTTTATCTGATTCTCTCTCTCGCTCTCCCACTTCCCTTCATGGATTTAAAGGAAATGACTGGTATATGTAAACTCCCTCTACCCCATGTCAACACCAATCCAATGCTTTTACATTTGTGAGGAGTAGTGAAGGAATGTTACACTTCAGGAGGAAGGAGAGATTATTGGGACGCCCCCATGGAGTGATGATAGAGGGATGTGAAAGAGGAGAGAGGTAATGGTTGTACTCCCCCATGGAGTGATGATAGAGGGATGTGAAAGAGGAGAGAGGTAATGGTTGGACTCCCCCATGGAGTGATGATAGAGGGATGTGAGAGAGGAGAGAGGTAATGGTTGTACTCCCCCATGGAGTGATGATAGAGCGATGTGAAAGAGGAGAGAGGTAATGGTTGTACTCCCCCATGGAGTGATGATAGAGGGATGTGTAAGAGGGAAGTAATGGTTATACTTATTTATTCTCTCTTTACTGACATTCTGTTTCACTGACATAATTGCATAACACAAAATAATTAATGCTGGATAGATAAAGCTCACTTCCTCCCATAAGAGTCATTGAAGCGTTCACTGAGATAGGCTCCTGACTTCACAGGGGGATATTTGTTGGATCCGTCAAAACAGGTGATGAGGGCTTCATTGTCTGGCTGCACAAAGAAAGCCAAGGACTGCCGTGTGCTCAAGTCTCCAGCGGGGGGCAGCAAAACCCTATGGACCTGAAAGGATAAGTGAGATGCAAAATTCAAAGGCAAATTTACCTTTGCTTCCACAGAGACCCAAGTCATATTCACTAGGCACCAAACTTAAGAAAATGAACTGAAACAGGCAGGGACTAACTTTCTGTTGCAAAATGTTTTGCTCGTGTGCCCTAATGAATACGACCCTGGATTCAAATACTATACTAAAAACTTCCGGGCGCCGAGCGAGATGGCTGCCTCGCTTCGCGTTCCTTGGAAAATATGCAGTATTCTGTTTTTTTATGTGTTATTTCTTACATTGGTACCCCAGGTGATCTTAGATGTCATTACATACAGTCGGGAGGAACTACTGAATATACGATTAACGTCAACTAACCACCGTTCCTACCAGGAATATGACTTTCCCGAAACGGATCCAGTGTTTTGCCTTCCACCCAATACAATGGACCTGATCCCAGCCGGCGAAGCTACTCGACGCCGTAAAAGGGGAAAACGTAGCGGTCTCCTGGTCAGGCTTCGGAGACGGGCACATCGCGCTCCACTCCCTAGCATACTACTCGCCAATGTCCAGTCTCTTGACAATAAGGTCGATGAAATCCGAGCACGGGTAACTTTCCAGAGAGACATCAGGGATTGCAACGTGCTCTGCTTCACGGAAACATGGCTAACTCAAAAGACGCTAACGGAGTCGGTGCAGCCAGCTGGTTTCTTCACGCATCGCGCAGACAGAAACAAACATCTTTCTGGTAAGAAGAGGGGCGGGGGGGTATGCCTCATGATTAACGAGACGTGGTGTGACCATCATAACAACACTCAGGAACTCAAGTCATTCTGTTCACCTGATCTAGAACTCCTCACAATCAAATGTCGACCGCATTATCTACCAAGGGAATTCTCTTCGGTCATAATCACAGCCGTATATATTCCCCCCCAAGCAGACACATCGATGGCCCTGAACGAACTCTATCTGACTCTCTGTAAACTGGAAACCACACACCCTGAGGCTGCATTCATCGTAGCTGGGGATTTTAACAAGGCTAATCTAAAAACAAAACTCTCCAAATTCTATCAGCACATCGATTGTCCTACCAGGGCTGGCAAAACTCTGGACCATTGTTATACTAACTTCCGCGATTAAAACATTCCCAAACCAGAAACCGTGGATTGACGGCAGCATTCGCGTGAAACTGAAAGCGCGAACCACTGCTTTTAACCAGGGCAAGGTGACCGGAAACATGACCGAATACACACAGTGTAGCTATTCTCTCCGCAAGGCTATCAAACAGGCTAAGTCCCAGTACAGAGACAAAATTGAATCGCAATTCAACAGCTCAGACACAAGAGGTATGTGGCAGGGTCTACAGTCTATCACGGATTACAAAAAGAAAACCAGCCCCGTCGCGGACCAGGATGTCTTGCTCCCAGACAGGCTAAATACCTTTTTTGCCCGCTTTGAGGACAATACAGTGCCACTGACACGGCCCGCTACCAAAACCTGCGGGCTCTCCTTCACTGCAGCCGAGGTGAGTAAAACATTTAAACGTGTTAACCCTCGCAAGGCTGCAGGCCCAGACGGCATTCCCAGCCGCGTCCTCAGAGTATGCGCAGACCAGCTGGCTGGTGTGTTTACGGACATATTCAATCAATCCTTATCCCAGTCTGCAATTCCCACATGCTTCAAGAGGGCCACCATTGTTCCTGTTCCCAAGAAAGCTAAGGTAACTGAGCTAAACGACTACCGCCCCGTAGCACTCACTTCCGTCATCATGAAGTGCTTTGAGAGACTAGTCAAGGACCATATCACCTCCACCCTACCGGACACCCTAGACCCACTCCAATTTGCTTACCGACCCAATAGGTCCACAGACGACGCAATCGCAACCACACTGCACACTGCCCTAACCCATCTGGACAAGAGGAATACCTATGTGAGAATGCTGTTCATCGACTACAGCTCAGCATTTAACACCCTAGTACCCTCCAAACTCGTCATCAAGCTCGAGACCCTGGGTCTCGACCCCGCCCTGTGCAACTGGGTCCTGGACTTCCTGACGGGCCGCCCCCAGGTGGTGAGGGTAGGTAACAACATCTCCACCCCGCTGATCCTCAACACTGGGGCCCCACAAGGGTGCGTTCTGAGCCCTCTCCTGTACTCCCTGTTCACCCACGACTGCGTGGCCATGCACGCCTCCAACTCAATCATCAAGTTTGCGGACAACACTACAGTGGTAGGCTTGATTACCAACAACGACGAGACGGCCTACAGGGAGGAGGTGAGGGCCCTCGGAGTGTGGTGTCAGGAAAATAACCTCACACTCAACGTCAACAAAACAAAGGAGATGATTGTGGACTTCAGGAAACAGCAGAGGGAGCACCCCCCTATCCACATCGACGGGTCAGTAGTGGAGAAGGTGGAAAGTTTTAAGTTCCTCGGTGTACACATCACGGACAAACTGAATTGGTCCACCCACACAGACAGCGTTGTGAAGAAGGCGCAGCAGCGCCTCTTCAACCTCAGGAGGCTGAAGAAATTCGGCTTGTCACCAAAAGCACTCACAAACTTCTACAGATGCACAATCGAGAGCATCCTGTCGGGCTGCATCACCGCCTGGTACGGCAACTGCTCCGCACACAACCGTAAGGCTCTCCAGAGGGTAGTGAGGTCGGCAGAACGCATCACCCGGGGCAAACTACCTGCCCTCCAGGACACCTACACCACCCGATGTCACAGGAAGGCCATAAAGATCATCAAGGACAACAACCACCCAAGCCACTGCCTGTTCACCCCGCTATCATCCAGAAGGCGAGGTCAGTACAGGTGCATCCAAGCAGGGACCGAGAGACTGAAAAACAGCTTCTATCTCAAGGCCATCAGACTGTTAAACAGCCACCACTAACATTTAGTGGCCGCTGCCAACATACTGACTCAACTCCAGCCACTTTAAAAATAGGAATTGATGGAAATGATGTAAAAATGTACCACCAGCCACTTTAAACAATGCCACCTAATATAATGTTTACATACCCTACATTACACATCTCTTATGTATATGTATATACTGTACTCTATATCATCTACTGCATCTTGCCATCTTATGTAATACATGGACCACTAGCCACTTTAAACTATGCCACTTTATGTTTACATACCCTACAGTACTCATCTCATAGGTATATACCGTACTCTATACCATGTACTGCACCATTGCCTATGCCGTTCTGTACCATCACTCATTCATATATCTCTATGTACATATTCTTTATTTCTTTATCCCTTTACACTTGCGTGTATAAGGTAGTAGTTGCGGAATTGTTAGGTTAGATTACTTGTTGTTATTACTGGATTGTCGGAACTAGAAGCACAAGCATTTCGCTACACTCGCATTAACATCTGCTAACCATGTGTATGTGACTAATAAAATTTGATTTGATTTGATATTTGAAATCTTACAAATACTTTGAGCATTTCCTTTAGTCTTCCAGGTGGGCAGGGTTTGTTTATACTTTTAGGACTTTTCTATTGGTTCCATTACAACAAACTCAATCAAGCCCTGCTTATTAAGTATTCTAAGTCATTTTAAATAGTATTTGAATGCAGGTCTGTTTTCACATACAATAAGCCTGTAACATCTTGTATGATCTTATCAGGTAAAGGTGTGTCAAATGGAAGGGCAAGTCTCACCGCTGAGAGGAAAACATCACTGGTCCACCTCTGCATCAGGTCAGCTATGTTGATCAGTACTGTCCCAGGGATGCTGGGAGCAGAGATGAACTCCCCTGACCTGGTACGCACCTATGGATTTGTCATTTTAATATCCAGTTTACCCCATTACTGATAGAACACACATAAACCATGTTAATAAAATGAAATTGATCAAAGTTCCATTTATTCTACAATAGATTTCACCCCAGGTAACTTGGTAAGTTTGTTAATATCTCCAAAGTGGTCTGATATTGAGATGACTACAGGTCTCAATCCCAAACTAATGGGGGGAAATGGCAACATCTAATAAGATGGCATTTAGAGGTATGGATAAAACATTTTTTGTCAAACTTTGCTATTGGTGTGAACAAATACCATTAACATACATATAGTGCATTCGGAAAGTATTCAGACACCTTCCCTTTTTACATCATTTGTTACGTTACAGCCTTATTCTAAAAAAACAATTTTAGAATAAGGCTGTAACGTAACAAAATTTGGAGAAAGTCATGGGGCCTGAATACTTACCGAATGTCCCTTAAAATTTGGCTTAATAAGTTGCATGGACTGTGTGCAATAATATACCTAGAGCCAAAGTTTTTCCTGCCAGGTGACGTAGCCAGAAACACTGGCCCTAATAGAGGCTGCAGAGGATTCAGATATCTTGTTTACCTGCAGACCACCCTCTTGGTTCTAGAAGACCAGAGGATTCAGTGGTGTCTTGTTTACCTGCAGGCCACCCTCTTGGCTCTGGAAGACCAGGGTGATGCTGCCGTAGTCAGAGTGTTCTCCACAGCGCAGCTGGCCCTCCTTCACCCTGTCACTCCTCACCGGGGGGTAATACAGCGACCTCAGGGTAGTGCCGTTCTCATCACCTGCAGGGGACAACAACGATCAAGCCTGACTCACACAATAGGGCCCCTTCCTTTCACATTGTCCTTTCAAAGATGGTTCCAGAACTATTGCAACACAGTGTCAGAATGTTACAAATACATATTGAAAGGGAACCATGATTAATGTGTATTTGTAATATTCTGACACTGTGTTGCAATAGTTGAAGAAGAAGCTTGCTCCAAAATGCTTTAGAAATTCATATCGTTGAAGGGGATAAGTAGCCTTCCTTAACTTTCTTTTACAACTGGGCAATTCCACGGTAACAGAGGGACATTGAGACTCAGATTTTCACTTTAAAATGTATGAGGGTTTGGGGTCTTTGTGACGTCATTATGTTACCAAACTTTGCATCTGCACTGTTCTTCAAGTAAATGTGTTTTTGATTAAAAAAAATGTAAATTGTTAAAGTAGTCCTTGTCCACTGTTGTAAGGTTTGTTTAACTTTGCAATCATTGTTTTTTGTTTGACATACATTCTAAAGTGAAAAATCTGAATCTCTGTTACCATGGAATTGCCCAACTTCAGTTTTACATTCTTAGGACTGAGCAGCCCTTCACCCAGGTGTGATTGTACATATATAACCCCCTGAGAGAGAGAGAGAGAGAGAGAGCTGTACTCACTCCCTATGTGTCTGTGTGCACTCAGGAAGACCTCAGCCTCCAGGCCCAGACTGTCGGCCATCACACGAAGCACCCGGAGACACAGGTCCTTACAGCGCAGGAAGAACGATGACTGGATCTCACAGAATCCATTCACTCCTTCCCACGATGGCCATTTCTATAGACCAGGAAGAGTTGTGTAAGGACAGTGAAATCAGAGCTATATACAATATAGGATATAAAAGATGACAGGAATACATTGAAAGTTGTCAAAACCTATGGGTGGCCTGGTGAGTTCTGTTCCTAGATGGAGTTCTATCAGAGTGGTTGAACTCTGTATATGGCTCAGAGTGAGGTCAATCGCTTTGTACCTTGACCCTGATAGCAACAACAACCACAGCAGAGAAGTTGGATGTACAGACAGACACAGAGACAGACGTTGTTTACTATGCCTGGATGAAAGGACGCAGTGTTGAAGGCTTCCTTTAGGTCTCCTGGTCTCTTGGGATTTAAACTGTGAATACAGAGAGATAGTCCTAACCATTCAATCAATGTACACAACAAACAGTCATCATTAACACTATACTGAGTGGAGCCTATGGATATAATATATTATCATATAACATAATGACTAGACTAACTGTTTTGACAAGTAAGCACAGCCAGATATTTTGACTTAAAAGTGTCTCTATACCTCTCAGTCTCTAAAGACACCCAGCCATGGTTAGGATTATTAGAGAAGCTGTTCCTGCTGAAAGGCTGTTTCATTTCGTCAGGTTGCAGAAAGAATTTCTTGGATATGTTCATAACCTCGTCCACCTATGAAGAATAGCCCCATGTTGATCACCCAAAGCACAAAATCCACTCGTACTGACATGCCAAATATTTCCAACAGCTGAAAAATAAAAACTCTGAGCAATGCTGTTACTTACCTCTAGTTGCACTATCCCAGTATTCTTCAGATAAACAAATCCCACTTCAGTAAAGGCCGTTTTCAACTGCCTGCTCAGGATCTCTAACTGTTCGCCCGAAACATCGTTTTCCCCTAACTTGTATGCTCCAAAATCAACAACTGGTATCTTCATGTTGGGAGTTGGGACAATGATCTGGCTAAACAATGAAACAGTGAGTTGAATATGTCCCGAGTTTTGCAAAAAAAATATTTTTTTTCTAACGGAAGCAAATGGAACGAAATGGGGCGGGACCTACATGATTTTGTCCAATAGATACTCTCGTTTTCTCAGCGTGCGTGAACCATGTGACAACTGTGAGCCAATAGTAATGTGACCCGTAATTATCGCAGGTTGTGCAATCCTGTTATTTCACATTTTGATGTTGTTAATTGTCTGATTTGAGTCAGAGCATTTATCCCTAGGCCAATGTAGTGTGATCATTGTAAAGCTTTTTGGTCAGGTATCAAGAGGTTGCAGAAGGGAGAAGCAGAGATGTCCAAGTTGTGGAAAAGATCATATTATGTGTTATAAAAGTGATGACTATGTGAAATGTTGCAATTGAAGTGGGAACCACGAAGCAATGTCTTCCCGAATGACCCACAAGGGTCGAAGAGGAGGTGGCCAAAGTCAGGGCTGTACAGAGCATTTCATATGCAGCAGCTGTGAAAAGGGTTGAGGGGTTGAATGGCGCACCAGAAGAGTCCATGGCAGTGGATAGGCCTACACTGCAGCATGTAGGGGTTGCCTTTCACCCGCAGGATCCTGACATTTTAAAGGTTAAGAAGGTTGAATTTGTGGCATTTCAAGTATTACATTTTTTTTTCTGAGGTCTTGTCTGATTTCTTTTGATTTTTCCATGGTCAAGCAAAGAGGCACTGCGTTTGAAGGTATGCCTTGAAATACATCCACAGGTACACCTCCAATTGACTCAAATGATGTCAATCAAATAAAATAAAATGTATTTATATAGCCCTTCTTACATTAGCTGATATATCAAAGTGCTGTAGAGAAACCCAGCCTAAAACCCCAAACAGCAAGCAATGCAGGTGTTGAAGCACGGTGGCTAGGAAAAACTCCCTAGAAAGGCCCAAACCTAGAGAGGAACCAGGCTATGAGGGGTGGCAAGTCCTCTTCTGGCTGTGCCAGGTGGAGATTATAACAGAACATGGCCAAGATGTTCAAATGTTCATAGATGACCAGCATGGTCAAATAATAGTAATCACAGTGAACAGGTCAGGGTTCCATAGCCGCAGGCAGAACAGTTGACACTGGAGCAGCTGCACGGACAGGTGGACTGGGGACAACAAGGAGTCATCATGCCAGGTAGTCCTGAGGCATGGTCCTAGGGCTCAGGTCCCCCGAGAGAGGGAAAGAGTGAATTAGAGCGAGCATACTTAAATTCACACAGGACAACGGATAAGACAGGAGAAATACTCCAGATATAACAGACAGACCCTAGCACCCCGACACATAAACTACTGCAGAATAAATACTGGAGGCTGAGACAGGAGGGGTCAGGAGACACTGTGGCCCCATCCGATGATACCCCCGGACAGGGCCAAACAGGCAGGATATATCCCCACCCACTTTGCCAAAACACAGCCCCCACACCACTAGAGGGATATCTTCAACCACCAACTTACCATCCTGAGACAAGGCCGAGTATAGCCCACAAAGATCTCCGCCACGGCACAACCCAAGGGGGGGCACCAACCCAGACAGGAAGACCACGTCAGTGACTCAACCCACTCAAGTGACGCACCCCTCCTAGGGACGGCATGGAAGAGTACCAGTAAGCCAGTGACTCAGCCCCTGTAATAGGGTTAGAGGCAGATAGTGGCTTCGGGACAAGTCTCAATGTCCTTCAGTGGCCCAGTCAGAGCCCGGGCTTGAACCCGATCTAACATCTCTGGAAAGACCTGAAAATAGCTGTGCAGCGACGCTCCCCATCCAACCTGACAGAGCTTGAGAGGATCTTAATTTTGTATTTATTTTATTTATTTAACCTTTTATTTAATTAGGTAAGTCAGTTAAGAACAAATTATTTTTTACAATGACAACCTACCTAAAGGCAAAAGGCCTCCTGTGGGGACAGGGGCTGGGATTAAAATCTCTCTCTCTATATATATAGGCCAAAACACGACAAGAGACAAGAGAGACAACACTACATAAAGAGAGACCTAAGACCACATAGCAAGGCAGCAACATGACAACACAGCATGGTAGCAACACAACATGACAACAACATAGTAGCAACACAACATGGTAGCAGCACAAAACATGGTACAAACATTATTGGGTACAGACAATAACACAAAGGGCAAGAAGGTAGAGACAACAATACATCACGCAACAACTTGTCATGTCTGCTTCCGCTCCTCCCCCCTCTGGCGCTTGAGGGCGCCAGGTTACCCTGCATCACTCACTCCTATTCATCCATTACGCACACCTGCCTTCCCTCATCACGCGCATCAGCGTTATTGGACTCACCTGGACTCACTCATCACCTGTTTTTTTCCTCCCCTATATTTGTCAGTTCCCTGCTCTGTTCCCTGCTGCTGCATTGATTGTCTTTTGTTTGTATTACTAGTTTGTTGACGCTGTTCCTGTCTCGTTCCATGTCCGTTATTTATTAAATGTTTACTCCCCGTACCTGCTTTGTCTCTCCAGCGTCATTCCATGTGACACAACTGTCAGTAAGAGTGTCCATGATTGAGTCTTTGAATGAAGAGATTGAGATAAAACTGTCCAGTTTTTGAGTGTTTGTTGCAGCTCGTTCCAGTCGCTAGCTGCAGTGAACTGAAAAGAAGAAAGACCCAGGGATGTGTGGGCTTTGGGGACCTTTAACAGAATGTGACTAGCAGAACGGGTGTTGTATGTGGAGGATCAGGGCTGCAGTAGATATCTCAGATGGGGGGGAGTGAAGCCTAAGAGGGGTTTATAAATAAGCATCTTGTGACGGGTATACAGATATTACCAGTTTACGGAGGAGTATAGAGTGCAGTGATGTGTCCTATAAGGAGCATTGGTGGCAAATCTGAAGGCCGAATGGTAAAGAACATCTAGCCGCGCGGGAGCACCCTGTCATGACGTTGGCCTGTGGGTGAGGTTTATTACCCCCCTCATAAATACCTTTCTCCCTTTCCTCTCTCTTGACTCTACAGAAGGACTCTTGAAAAGCCTTTGTTAAACATAGAGAGTCTGGGAACATCAAAAGGTGGGGGGAAAGGAACCATATTTCGGTAATCCAACCAGCTGAAAATTTGCATTGGTACTAAATGAATATGATGCCAGATCAGTTGGCGTCTGAGACATTATTACTGATGATAGGACGACATAAACTGTATCTTGGAAAGTCTACACATTATAGTTATCAGACTCACATGGAATTGTTGTGCAATTTAAATGTTTAAATATGAAACTATTTGTGAAAACATGACATGTAATTTAGCTTCTTACTGAGAGAACGGTTTGTCATAGAGTAAACTATGCTCAACTCAGTTGCCCATGTGAACAGACATTGGTTATAAACTATGAAACACGCCCTTCTCTCCCCTCCTATATAAAGCCCTTGACGAAAATGTAACTTTGGTTCCGAGGACGTTAGGGTGACAGTCCTATGTTAAAAGGGCTCACATAATAAGCTGTTTCAAGGACGTGTGGACTTGAGGTCCCCACGTTGAAAGGACAAAGACCACCTACAGAACTAAGCCAACCTTAGAGAACCTAACGAAATTAGCATCAAATTTCAATGAGAAGGTGACGACCTACACCCCGGAAGGATAAATTTCGACTATACCAGCCAGAATATAGCATGAGCTTAAAGTATGGCAACTTGGTATGAACTTTGAACTCTTATTCACTAAAGAAGTGATACCTCCTAGCCGTCGCGTTAGCGCAGCAAATGTAAATGTGGGATAGGAGAGGACGGGCAGAGTAGCTGTTCTACCACACGACGACGGTACTACGAAGTACCCATTCTACCACCAGATATTCTTCAGAGGACCAGAGATCCATAAAGGACAAACCGGCCTTCCATCGCCGACCAATCTACCGAAGCGCAGCTCAGAGTAAATATTTATTGCATTCTCCTTTTTCAAATGGGCGGTAATTTAGAATATATAAGATACTGTATTTACGACAGCATAGCTTCTCCCTTTGTTCTTCAGTCTTCCCGCTCTTTCACTCAAACCCAACCCCCTTTCCTTTGTGTAATCAGCCGTCATGTCGGCTCCGTCCACCAGGGTCGTTTTCTTTATGACATAATTTGTAATCAATGTATGATCTATTCTGTGTATATGTAATTCTGTGTGATTAGTTAGGTATTTAGTAAATAAATAATTAAACCAAATTTTGTATTGCCGATTCAACTTGTTAGCCAGGGTTCGTGAAGATATCCAAGAATTTACAACTTTCAGATGAGACTGAACAAGGTGACGATAAAATATAGACTGCTATTGAGGTAAAAGATGACTAGGTCTTTAAGAGTTTATTCAGAAGATAACAGCTCTATAAACATTATTTTGTGGTGCCCCGACTTTCTAGTTAATTATTTACCTGATTAGCTTAATCAGGTAATATTAATTACAGAAAAATTATTTTATAGAATAGCATGTCATATCACTTAATCCGGCATAGCCAAAGACACGAAACCCTTACCTGCCGATCTACACATTTTGTCTCCGTAATCTAGCATGGGTAGGATGGTCATCTGAATGAATCTGCAGAAAATAAACTCCACAAATACAGGTGTGCCAAGCTTGTAGTGTCATACCCAAGAAGACTCGAGGCTGTAATCGCTGCTCAAGGTGCTTCAACAAAGTACTGAGCAATGGGTCTGAATACTTATGACATTTCCGTTTAAAAAATAAATAATTTACCAAACATTTCTAAAAACCTGTTTTTGCTTTCTTATTATGTGTGTCGATTGAGGAAGGGAACAAACTATTTAATTAATTTTAGAATAAATCTGTAACGTAACACATTGTGGAAAAAGTCAAGGGTTCTGAATACTCTCTGAATGCACTGTAGATGTGTCCCAGAGCCATATAAAGAGATGTATCTGTTACGCTGGTTAGGCAGCCTTAGTTGTGGAGCACAGCAGTGTCTTATCTTTGAGTCAGGCACCAAACCACCATTTCTAATTTAGCATGGTCTTGATCAGGGGTGGGCAAAATACAACCTGTAGGATGAATCCGATTTAAATGTGGCCAGCTTTGAATTTGTTTAAAAAAACATTATTCATAGAAAGAGTGTGGTTCATTGTACCATCTTGGCTAGATTTCAGCCCCCTTTGACCTCATACTTAAAGATCGAAGCACCAATATAACTGACTGGGTTCAAAATAAGGCCAACCGGATGCTTCACATTTATACATCTGGTGATATATCTGTCTCATCGATAGCCTAAACTGTTATGACACTGAAGACAGAAGTTGGCTGATCGGCGGTTTTGACTTCAGACGTGTCCTGTGAAGCTTGTGGGGGTTGTTGAGCAAAACATAGAACCCTGTTGTGTTCGTGAGAGTCTCATGTTTCCAAGGAGGTTTGCCAAATCGTTCGGACGCTGCATACGTTTTTGTGAGAAGACCAATTTTCGGGATGTAGCATGGTCTGACAAACACAGCTGTAGCTCTGCCACCTTTCACTGCAGATGAGGAAAGGTGACATCAGCGGATGTGGTGGATTGAGACACAGCCCATGCAAAAAAACAGACACCTGATGGGGATGTTTTTAATGGGAATGTTTTTATTATGCTAATTTGATTTCTGCTGGGGAGTGGATATCAACTCTAGGGTTTTTTAAAACAGTTACACAGTTTAACAGCGGTGATGGGAGAAAACTGAGAATGAATCAACAACATTGTAGTTACTCCACAATACTAACCTAATTGACAGAGTGACAAGAAGGAAGCCTGTACAGAATACAAAATATCACAAAATATGTATCCTGTTTGTAACAACAGAGTTGAATACATTCAGTTGGACAACTAACTAGGTATCCCCTTTTCTCTTCCACTAAAGTAATACTGCAGAAAATGTGTCAAAGCAATTATTTTTATGTCCTATATACAAAGTGTTATGTTTGGGGCAAATACAACACATTACTGAGTACCATTCTCCATATTTTCAATCAAAGTGGTGGCTGCATCATGTTATGGGTATGCTTGTAATCGTTAAGGACTGGGGAGTTTTTCAGGATAAAACACGAACGGAATGGAGCTTAGCACAAGCAAAATCCTAGAGGAAAACCTGATTCATTCTGCTTTCTACCAGACACTGGGAGATGAATTTACCTTTAAGCAAGTCAATAACCCTTAACACAAGGCCAAATCTACACTGAAATTGTTTACCAAGAAGGCAGTGAATGTTCCTGAGTGGCCGAGTTACAGTTTTGACTTAAATGTGCTTGAAAATATATGACCTGAAAAAGGGTTGTCTAGCAATGATCAACAAACATATGGACAGAACTTGAAGAATTCTGAAAAGAATAATGGGCAAATATTGCACAATCCAGGAAAGCTCTTAGTCACTTACCCAGAAAGACTCACAGCTGTAATCGCTGCCAAAGGGGATTCTAACATGTATTGACTCAGGGGGTTGAGTACTTATCTAATCAAGATATATTCATTTTTAATTTTTCATGTATTTTTATATTTTATTTTTTACAAATGTTAGAATTTTTCTTCCACTTTGACATTACAGAATATCTTGTGTAGATAATTGACAAACAATGACAATTAGTCCCATTTGAATCACATTTTGTCAATACTTTCTAAAGGGACTGTACTTCATTTATTCTAACAACTCATATTTGAGAAAGTTCATTTTTTAATTTATTCCATATTAAACTTGAGGCCATCACCTGGAACAAAACTATTTGTCTCTCTTGGTTGCATGCCATTCTCTCTCTCCCTCTAATCCCTCCCTCTCTCCTTCTAACCACACCCCTCTGGCAGAACCAGGAAGTCCATCCTCCTCCCACAAACTCTCTTCTGAGAAAACGAAACTTATCTGAGTCTCGTTGTCAACAGTCTGTGTGAGAGTGAACAACCGTCCAAATGGCTCAGCAGGGAGTTCAGCTGGACCCGGACCAGTTCTGTTGTTCTGTCTGTCTGGATGTACTGAAGGAACCAATCACCATCCCCTGTGGACACAGTTACTGTAGGAGCTGTATTGAGGGCTGCTGGGATCAGGATGTTCTGAAAGGGGTCTATAGCTGTCCTCAGTGCAGAGAGACCTTCACTCCAAGGCCTAATCTGAGGAAAAATAACATGTTGACTGAGGTGGTGGAGAAACTGAAGAAGACAGGACTCCAGGCTGCTCTCCCTCCTGCTCTGTGCTATGCTGGACCTGGAGATGTGGTGTGTGATGTCTGCACTGGGACCAGAAAGCAGAAAGCCCTCATGTCCTGTCTGTCGTGTCTGGCCTCTTACTGTGAGACTCACCTCCAACCTCACTATGAATCTCCTGCTTTCAAGAAGCACAAGCTGGTCAAAGCCACCACACAACTACAGGAGAAGATCTGCTCTCATCATGACAAACTTCTGGAGGTTTACTGTCGGACCGATCAGCAGTGTATCTGTCTGCTGTGTACAATGGATGAACATCAAGGCCATGATACAGTGTCAGCTGCAGCAGAGAGGACTGAGAAACAGGTAAGACCAGAACAACTTGTTGGTGACTGTCTGATAAACAAAGAAGTAAAGATACAGTAGAAACTAAGGCTGTTTGAATATGAGAGAATTAAAATGAAATCGATCCTCAGCATAATAAATATTAACACAAACACTGAGTATATAGATATGTTAACCCAGGTTCTCCAAATGGTCATCCATTGTACACTGATAACAGATACACTATCACCGAGTCCAAAGTTCACTCTCATTCCCTTGATACATTCAGGCCTATTGTAAAACTGTTATCATTCACATAGCAACATACTAATACTATATTGCAAAGGGACTTCCTTAAGATTTTAGACAATCCTCTCCATGGGCCCTATGTCACAATACTATACGGTTGATCTACTGGACAAATAAAGCTTGATAGCTCATTGAAGAGTGATTCTCCACAGAGGCAGCTGGGGATGAGTCAGCAGAAGGTCCAGCAGAGATCCCAGGAGAGACAGAAGGAGCTGAAGGAGCTCCAACAGGCTGTGGATTCTCTCAAGGTGAGTATTGTTGACCAGAGGAGACACACCATTTCACTTCTCTCCTCCAGTCAACAAGAGGTAGAGGGGCCCCTCTCCAATCCCCCTGAGCCCCACTCTGGGAAACAGGCTGCTTGGGCTCCCAGTTAGAAATATAATAGACTGTTTAAAATGGAGCCTTCTCTTTCTCTGTATCTCTGTATCTGTCTTAACAGCACTCTGCACAGGCAGCAGTGGAGGACAGTGAGAGGATTTTTACTCAGCTGAACCGCTCCATTGAGAGAAGGCGCTCTGAGGTGAAGGAGCTGATCAGAGCCCAAGAGAAGACTCAAGTGAGTCAAGCTGAAGGACTCCTGGAGCAACTGAAGCAGGAGATAGCTGAGCTGAGGAAGAGAAGCACTGAGCTGGAGCAGCTGTCACACACAGAGGATCACATCCATTTCCTCCAGGTAACTAAACTGCCTTGTGATATGAAAATGAACTTATTATGAAACTTTTCAATCATTCTGTTCTGTCTGTCCCTCTGTCGCTCTCTCTCCAGAGTTATCAGTCTATCTCCAGTATCAGTGTATCTTCAGACTTACCC
Organism: Salvelinus fontinalis; assembly: GCF_029448725.1. NCBI lineage: Eukaryota > Metazoa > Chordata > Actinopteri > Salmoniformes > Salmonidae > Salvelinus > Salvelinus fontinalis. The sequence continues at coordinate 7,168,214 of NC_074669.1, forward strand.
AGCATCGTTGTCCGTCCTCTTCAGTACTTTGGAGATGTGAGTAAGACTGTGTCTGAACTAAGAGAGAAAATAGAAGACTTCCTTAAAGGAGAATGGACCAAGATCTCCACTACAGGTGTGTTGAAAATAATAAGAACATCAACTTAACACCATTGAAAGTTCCCTACTAGTCATATACATGTGGAATATGGTATGATGATAACATTCCCTCTCTCTGTCAATGTGTTTGTGTGTCTGTAGTGAATATAGTGGATGTTGTACTGCCTCCAGAGCCCAAGACCAGAGACCAGTTGTTACAATGTGAGTCTCTTTATTCTGAAGTAACTAACAGTCTCTTTTTACTGACACTCCTAACAATCCCTCTAGAAATATATAGCAATAGTAGATCTAACCAAAGACTGGGTATCTATCTGACTCTTCATATTTCTCTGATTTGATCTCTGCTGTGCTCTAATCAAAGACAGGGTAGATACAGTATCTGACTTAACTTATTGTTCTAACTCCCCTTATTGGTCTCTGCTCTGCTCTTCTCCCAGATTCCTGTCAGCTCACACTGGACCCAAACACAGCAAACACTAACCTCTCTCTGTCTGAAGGGAACAGAAAGGTGACACGTTCACGCCAAGCCCAACCATATCCTCGCCATCCAGAGAGATTCACAAAGGACTTGATGATTCTATGTAGAGAGGGTCTGTCTGGATGCTGTTACTGGGAGGTGGAGTGGAGTGGGCGTTGTGTTATTATAGCAGTCTCATATAAAGACATCAGCAGAACACAGAGAGGTAATATATTTGGACACAGTAACAAGTCCTGGAGTTTAAAGTGCTTTAGTGGTGGTTATTCTTTCAGACACAATAATGTTGAGAGTAAAGTATCAGGCCCTCAGTCCTCCAGAGTAGGAGTGTACCTGGATCACAAGGCAGGTACTCTGTCCTTCTACAGTGTCTCTGACACAATGACCCTCCTCCATAGAGTCCAGACCACATTCACTCAGCCCCTCTATCCTGGGTTTTGTCTCTCTGGTACTGCTGAGCTGGTTAAACTGTAGTAGGGTCCACATAGATACTAGTCATGTTGGTGTAGTCTATAGCTGAGCTGGATAAACTGTAGTAGGGTCCACATAGATACTAGTCATGCTGGTGTAGTCTATAGCTGAGCTGGTTAAACTGTAGTAGGGTCCACATAGATACTAGTCATGCTGGTGTAGTCTGTAGCTGAGCTGGTTAAACTGTAGTAGGGTCCACATAGATACTAGTCATGCTGGTGTAGTCTATAGCTGAGCTGGTTAAACTGCAGTTGGGTCCACATAGATACTAGTCATGCTGGTGTAGTCTATATCTGAGCTGGTTAAACTGTAGTAGGGTCCACATAGATACTAGTCATGCTGGTGTAGTCTATAGCTGAGCTGGTTAAACTGTAGTAGGGTCCACATAGATACTAGTCATGCTGGTGTAGACTATAGCTGAGCTGGTTAAACTGTAGTAGGGTCCACATAGATACTAGTCATGCTGGTGGTGATGGTCCCCAGATATAATGCTCTGTTTTTCTTTACAGTTTCTGACTGATTTGATCTTCAGAGTTGATTTAAAATGTAATTTACTTATTTTTATCAAATGCAATGATGTATTGTGTTGATGTATATTGGTTGTCACTCAGAACCATTGATATGTTTTCTCAATTGGTTCTCTGTCTCTATGTAATTTTCCTCAGTGGCATGGAACAGATAGTATTACTAACTAACTAACTAACTAACTAACTAACTAACTAACTAACTAACTAACTAACTAACTGACTAACTAACTAACTAACTAACTAACTAACTAACTAACTAAACTGTATGGAAGAGGTAGTATCACTAACTAACTAAACGCTATGGAAGAGGTAGTATCACTAACTAACTAAACTATATGTAACAGGTAGTATCACTAACTAAACTATATGGAAGAGGTAGTATCACTAACTAAACTATATGGAACAGGTATTATCACTGACTAACTAAACTATATGGAACAGGTAGTATCACTAACTAAACTATATGGAACAGGTAGTATCACTAACTAAACTATATGGAACAGGTAGTATCACTAACTAAACTATATGGAATGGGTACTATCACTTACTAACTAACTAAACTATATGGAACAGGTAGTATCACTTAAAACTAACTAAACTATATGGAACAGGTACTATCACTTACTAACTAACTAAACTATATGGAACAGGTAGTATCACTAACTAAACTATATGGAACAGGTACTATCACTAACTAACTATATGGAACAGGTATTATCACTTACTAACTAACTAAACTATATGGAACAGGTAGTATCACTAACTAAACTATATGGAACAGGTAGTATCACTAACTAAACTATATGGAACAGGTAGTATCACTAACTAAACTATATGGAACAGGTAGTATCACTAACTAAACTATATGGAACAGGTAGTATCACTAACTAAACTATATGGAACAGGTAGTATCACTAACTAAACTATATGGAACAGGTAGTATCACTAACTAAACTATATGGAATGGGTATTATCACTTACTAACTAACTAAACTATATGGAACAGGTACTATCACTTACTAACTAACTAAACTATATGGAACAGGTACTATCACTTACTAACTAACTAAACTATATGGAACAGGTAGTATCACTAACTAACTAACTAAACTATATGGAACAGGTAGTATCACTAACTAAACTATATGGAACAGGTAGTATCACTAACTAACTAACTAAACTATATGGAACAGGTACTATCACTTACTAACTAACTAAACTATATGGAACAGGTAGTATCACTAACTAAACTATATGGAACAGGTAGTATCACTAACTAAACTATATGGAATGGGTACTATCACTTACTAACTAACTAAACTATATGGAACAGGTAGTATCACTAACTAAACTATATGGAACATACATAGATTAATCCTAGTACTAGACTTAAAAGCATTTTCAATGGAGATTCTCAAAGGAGATGTCTAGGAAACCAACCTTAATAAAGTTGACATCTTTTATTCTCCCATACTGCTCAGTCAATTGGAGATTGATGGTCTTTTTAATCCACTATCCAGAGTCAGGAACAGATGAAGTTAGGTCTGCTACTGTTCAGTGATTTAAATATGATTTATGGTGATGGGAAATAAAAAATACAACACTAAACTTCATCTAGTAATAGTTTTCTTTGTTATTTTTTCCAATGTGTGTCTTTAACTTTTAAATGGATTGTGTTGAATCTGGCTTGTAGTGTGGATGATATAATATAGCCAGGAGAAGAGGAAGAGAGAGGAGGAGAGAAGAACATAAAATAGAAGACAGATGAGATAAAGATAGACTACTGACACTGTCCCAAAATGACACCCTGTTCCCTACGTAGTGCACTAGGCTACATCTGACCAGATCAAAAGTAGTGCACTACATAGGGAATAGGGTGTAGATTAGAATATTAGAATACGATACTGTAATGTTAGTGGTTTCCTCATTAGAATATTAGAATGTCACATTGTAATGTTAGCAGTTGACTCATTACAATATTAGAATATCATACTATAATGTTAGTGGTTGACTCATTAGAATATTATAATATCATACATTAGAATATCATACTGTAATGTTAGTGGTTGCCTCATTAGAATATTATAATATCATACATTAGAATATCATACTGTAATGTTAGTGGTTGCCTCTTTAGAATGTTAGAATATCATAGTATAATGTTAATGGTTGACTCATTACAATATTAGAATATCATACATTAGAATATCATACTGTAGCGTAAGTGGTTGCCTCAGAATATCATATTGTAATGTTTGTGACTGCCTCATTAGAAAATTGGAATATCATATTGTAACATTAGTGGTTGACTCATTAGAATATCATATTGTCATAATGTCATTGACACAATGAATCAACTATTTCCAGTAATCTATGTACCAGTATTCCATTTAGATAAATAGATGACACAACAATCTCCCATATCATGTCCATTTAGACTAATAGACAGTACATAACACACTCCCACATCATAACTATTGTGGTAAACAGTGGGGTGTTGGGTTGAGCGTGCAGAGATTGACACAGAGACGGGGTAGACCTCCTGGGATACCACACCATGTAGACTAATAGACAGTACATAACACACTCCCACATCATATCCATGTAGACTAATAGACAGTACATAACACACTCCCACATCATATCCATGTAGACTAAAAGACAGTACATACCACACTCCCACATCATATCCATGTAGACTAATAGACAGTACATAACACACTCCCACATCATATCCATGTAGACTAATAGACAGTACATAACACACTCCCACATCATATCCATGTAGACTAATAGACAGTACATAACACACTCCCACATCATATCCATGTAGACTAATAGACAGTACATACCACACTCCCACATCATATCCATGTAGACTAATAGACAGTACATAACACACTCCCACATCATATCCATGTAGACTAATAGACAGTACATAATACACTCCCACATCATATCCATGTAGACTATTAGACAGTACATAATACACTCCCACATCATATCATCATATTATCATCACCCAGTGCCTGGGCTTGCCTCCGCTGTACCCGTGCCCCACCATACCCTGGTCTGCACATTATGCCCAGAATCTATTCTACCACGCCCATAAATCTGCTCCTTTTATTCCTTGTCCCCAACGCTCTAGGCGACCAGTTTTGATAGCCTTTAGCCGCACCCTCATCCTACTACTCCTCTGTTCCTCGGGTGATGTGGAGGTAAACCCAGGCCCTGCATGTCCCCAGTCACCCTCATTTGTTGCCTTCTGTGATCGAAAAAGCCTTGGCCTCATGCATGTCAACATCAGAAGCCTCCTCCCTAAGTTTGCCTTACTCACCGCTTTAGCACACTCTGCCAACCCTGATGTCCTTGCCGTGTCCGAATCCTGGCTTAGGAAGGCCACCAAAAATTCTGAGATTTCCATACCCAACTATAACACTTTCCGTCAAGATAGAACTGCCAAAGGGGGAGGAGTTGCAATCTACTGCAGAGATAGCCTGCAAAGTTCTGTCATACTTTCCAGGTCTATGCCCAAACAGTTCGAACTTCTAATTTTAAAAATTAATCTCTCCAGAAATAAGTCTCTCACTGTTGCCGCCTGCTACCGACCCCCCTCAGCTCCCAGCTGTGCCCTGGACACCATCTGTGAATTGATCGCTCCCCATCTAGCTTCAGAGTTTGTTCTGTTAGGTGACCTAAACTGGGATATGCTTAACACCCCGGCAGTCCTACAATCTAAGCTTGATGCCCTCAATCTCACACAAATCATCAAGGAACCCACCAGGTACAACCCTAAATCCGTAAACATGGGCACCCTAATAGACATTATCCTGACCAACTTGCCCTCCAAATGCACCTCTGCTGTCTTCAATCAAGATCTCAGCGATCACTGCCTCATTGCCTGTATCCGCCACGGGTCCGCGGTCAAACGACCACCCCTCATCACTGTCAAACGCTCCCTAAAACACTTCTGCGAGCAGGCCTTTCTAATCGACCTGGCCCGGGTACCCTGGAAGGATATTGACCTCATCCCGTCAGTTGAGGATGCCTGGTCATTCTTTAAAAGTTACTTCCTCACCATATTAGACAAGCACACTCTGTTCAAAAAATGCAGAACCAAGAACAGATATAGCCCTTGGTTCACTCCAGACCTGACTGCCCTCGACCAGCACAAAAACATCCTGTGGCGAACTGCAATAGCATCGAAGAGCCCCCGCGATATGCAACTGTTCAGGGAAGTCAGGAACCAATACACGCAGTCAGTCAGGAAAGCAAAGGCCAGCTTTTTCAAGCAGAAATTTGCATCCTGTAGCTCTAACTCCAAAAAGTTCTGGGATACTGTAAAGTCCATGGAAAACAAGAGCACCTCCTCCCAGCTGCCCACTGCACTGAGGCTAGGTAACACGGTCACCACTGATAAGTCCGTGATAATCGAAAACTTCAACAAACATTTCTCAATGGCTGGCCATGCCTTCCTCCTGGCGACTCCAACCTTGGCCAACAGCCCCGCCCCCCCCGCTGCTACTCGCCCAAGCCTCCCCAGCTTCTTCTTTACCCATATCCAGATAGCAGATGTTCTGATAGAGCTGGAAAACCTGGACCCATACAAATCAGCTGGGCTTGACAATCTGGACCCCCTATTTCTGAAACTGTCCGCCGCCATTGTCGCACCCCCTATTACCAGCCTGTTCAACCTCTCCTTCGTATCATCTGAGATCCCCAAGGATTGGAAAGCTGCCGCGGTCATCCCCCTCTTCAAAGGGGGAGACACCCTGGACCCAAACTGTTACAGACCTATATCCATCCTGCCCTGCCTATCTAAGGTCTTTCGAAAGCCAAGTCAACAAACAGATCACTGACCATCTCGAATCCCACCGTACCTTCTCCGCTGTGCAATCCGGTTTCCGAGCCGGTCACGGGTGCACCTCAGCCACGCTCAAGGTACTAAACGATGTCATAACCGCCATCGATAAAAGACATTACTGTGCAGCCGTCTTCATCGACCTGGCCAAGGCTTTCGACTCTGTCAATCACCATATTCTTATCGGCAGACTCAGTAGCCTCGGTTTTTCTAATGACTGCCTTGCCTGGTTCACCAACTACTTTGCAGACAGAGTTCAGTGTGTCAAATCGGAGGGCATGTTGTCCGGTCCTCTGGCAGTCTCTATGGGGGTACCACAAGGTTCAATTCTCGGGCCGACTCTTTTCTCTGTATACATCAATGATGTTGCTCTTGCTGCGGGCGATTCCCTGATCCACCTCTACGCAGACGACACCATTCTGTATATTTCCGGCCCTTCCTTGGACACTGTGCTATCTAACCTCCAAACGAGCTTCAATGCCATACAACACTCCTTCCGTGGCCTCCAACTGCTCTTAAACGCTAGTAAAACCAAATGCATGCTTTTCAACCGTTCGCTGCCTGCACCCCACGCCCGACTAGCATCACCACCCTGGACGATTCCGACCTAGAATATGTGGACATCTATAAGTACCTAGGTGTCTGGCTAGACTGCAAACTCTCCTTCCAGACTCATATCAAAAATCTCCAATCCAAAATCAAATCTAGAGTCGGCTTTCTATTCCGCAACAAAGCCTCCTTCACTCACGCCGCCAAACTTACCCTAGTAAAACTGACTATCCTACCGATCCTCAACTTCGGCGATGTCATCTACAAAATAGCTTCCAATACTCTACTCAGCAAACTGGATGCAGTTTATCACAGTGCCATCCGTTTTGTTACTAAAGCACCTTATACGACCCACCACTGCGACCTGTATGCCCTAGTCGGCTGGCCCTCGCTACATGTTCGTCGTCAGACCCACTGGCTCCAGGTCATCTACAAGGCTATGCTAGGTAAAGTGCCGCCTTATCTCAGTTCACTGGTCACGATGGCTACACCCACCCGTAGCACGCGCTCCAGCAGGTGTATCTCACTGATCATCCCTAAAGCCAAAACCTCATTTGGACGCCTTTCCTTCCAGTTCTCTGCTGCCTGCGACTGGAACGAATTGCAAAAATCTCTGAAGTTGGAGACTTTTATCTCCCTCAACAACTTTAAAAATCTGCTATCCGAGCAGCTAACCGATCGCTGCAGCTGTACATAGTCCATCTGTAAACTACCCACCCAATTTACCTACCTCACCCCCCATACTGCTTTTATTTATTTATTTTTCTGCTCTTTTGCACACCAGTATCTCTTCTTGCACATGATCATCTGATGATTTATCACTCCAGTGTTAATCTGCTAAATTGTAATTATTCGATTTATTGCCTACCTCATGCCTTTTGCACACATTGTATATAGATTCTCTTTTTTTTCTACCATGTTATTGACTTGTTTATTGTTTACTCCATGTGTAACTCTGTGTTGTTGTCTGTTCACACTGCTATGCTTTATCTTGGCCAGGTCGCAGTTGCAAATGAGAGCTTGTTCTCAACTAGCCTACCTGGTTAAATAAAGGTGAAATAAAAAACTAAAAAAATAAATATCCATGTAGACTAATAGACAATACATAACACACTCAATGCTGTCACCTGTCTCAATGCTGTCATCTGTCTCAATACTGTCATCTGTCTCAATACTGTCACCTGTCTCAATACTGTCACCTGTCTCAGTACTGTCATCTGTCTCAATACTGTCATCTGTCTCAATAGTGTCACCTGTCTCAATACTGTCACCTGTCTCAATACTGTCACCTGTCTCAATACTGTCACCTGTCTCAATACTGTCATCTGTCTCAATACTGTCATCTGTCTCAATAGTGTCACTCAATAGTGTCACATACTGTCACTTACTGTCATTGATACTTTGTTCAGGTCACCACAAGGGGTCAAGGAAATTCTCAAATTTGTTTCACTGAAAATCTTGAACACAATATTTAAAGAACTAAAATGGCTTACTGATCTCCTTTGCCTCATCTGCAATGACTATATTTATATCGATATATGAGATAATCTCATACTGTACCTGTAAGATATCCACCAGAACACCAGAGTGTTTATGGTCATCAACATGGCCAAGAAGAAGTAACGCTACAGATTCCCTTCATGCAGTGTGTTTGGGTACAAGTTACCTGTAGTTGGACAGGAGAACAGATTCCCTTCATGCAGTGTGTTTGGGTACCAGTTACCTGTAGTTGGACAGGAGAACAGATTCCCTTCATGCAGTGTGTTTGGGTACCAGTTACCTGTAGTTGGACAAGAGAACAGATTCCCTTCATGCAGTGTGTTTGGGTACCAGTTACCTGTAGTTGGACAAGAGAACAGATTCCCTTCATGCAGTGTTTGGGTACCAGTTACCTGTAGTTGGACAGGATAACAGATTCCCTTCATGCAGTGTGCTTGGGTACCAGTTACCTGTAGTTGGACAGGAGAACAGATTCCCTTCATGCAGTGTGTTAAGGTACCAGTTACCTGTAGTTGGACAGGAGAACAGATTCCCTTCATGCAGTGTGTTTGGGTACCAGTTACCTGTAGTTGGACAGGAGAACAGATTCCCTTCATGCAGTGTGTTTGGGTACCAGTTACCTGTAGTTGGACAGAGAACAGAGTCCCTTCATGCAGTGTGTTTGGGTACCAGTTACCTGTAGTTGGACAGGAGAACAGGTTCCCTTCATGCAGTGTGTTTGGGTACCAGTTACCTGTAGTTGGACAGGAGAACAGATTCCCTTCATGCAGTGTGTTTGGGTACCAGTTACCTGTAGTTGGACAGGAGAACAGATTCCCTTCATGCAGTGTGTTTGGGTACCAGTTACCTGTAGTTGGACAGAGAACAGATTCCCTTCATGCAGTGTGTTTAGGTACCAGTTACCTGTAGTTGGACAGGAGAACAGATTCCCTTCATGCAGTGTGTTTGGGTACCAGTTACCTGTAGTTGGACAGGAGAACAGATTCCCTTCATGCAGTGTGTTTAGGTACCAGTTACCTGTAGTTGGACAGGAGAACAGATTCCCTTCATTCAGTGTGTTTAGGTACCAGTTACCTGTAGTTGGACAGGAGAACAGATTCCCTTCATGCAGTGTGTTTGGGTACCAGTTACCTGTAGTTGGACAGGAGAACAGACTCCCTTCATGCAGTGTGTTTGGGTACCAGTTACCTGTAGTTGGACAGGAGAACAGATTCCCTTCATGCAGTGTGTTTGGGTACCAGTTACCTGTAGTTGGACAGGAGAACAGATTCCCTTCATGCAGTGTGTTTGGGTACCAGTTACCTGTAGTTGGACAGGAGAACCGATTCCCTTCATGCAGTGTGTTTGGGTACCAGTTACCTGTAGTTGGACAGGATAACAGATTCCCTTCATGCAGTGTGTTTGGGTACCAGTTACCTGTAGTTGGACAGGAGAACAGATTCCCTTCATGCAGTGTGTTTGGGTACCAGTTACCTGTAGTTGGACAGAGAACAGATTCCCTTCATGCAGTGTGTTTTGGTACCAGTTACCTGTAGTTGGACAGGAGAACAGATTCCCTTCATGCAGTGTGTTAAGGTACCAGTTACCTGTAGTTGGACAGGAGAACAGATTCCCTTCATGCAGTGTGTTTGGGTACCAGTTACCTGTAGTTGGACAGGAGAACAGAGTCTCTTCATGCAGTGTGTTTGGGTACAAGTTACCTGTAGTTGGACAGGAGAACAGATTCCCTTCATGCAGTGTGTTAAGGTACCAGTTACCTGTAGTTGGACAGGAGAACAGATTCCCTTCATGCAGTGTGTTTGGGTACCAGTTACCTGTAGTTGGACAGGAGAACAGATTCCCTTCATGCAGTGTGTTTGGGTACCAGTTACCTGTAGTTGGACAGGAGAACAGATTCCCTTCATGCAGTGTGTTTGGGTACCAGTTACCTGTAGTTGGACAGGAGAACAGAGTCCCTTCATGCAGTGTGTTTGGGTACCAGTTACCTGTAGTTGGACAGAGAACAGAGTCCCTTCATGCAGTGTGTTTGGGTACCAGTTACCTGTAGTTGGACAGGAGAACAGATTCCCTTCATGCAGTGTTTGGGTACCAGTTACCTGTAGTTGGACAGGATAACAGATTCCCTTCATGCAGTGTGTTTGGGTACCAGTTACCTGTAGTTGGACAGGAGAACAGATTCCCTTCATGCAGTGTGTTTGGGTACCAGTTACCTGTAGTTGGACAGGAGAACAGATTCCCTTCATGCAGTGTGTTTGGGTACCAGTTACCTGTAGTTGGACAGGAGAACAGTGCTATAAGTGGCCATAGGACTGAATCACCATAATGCAGACAGACCCCCATCAACCATTCCAACATGAATGTATGTTCCTCTTGAGTTTCTATGGTTACGATGATGCATCTGTTAGTGAAGCCTTTACCTCCAGAGAGTAGGTAGACCAGCTGGATGATGAGGGCTCCCAGGAAACAGCCCCCTCCGTAGGACAGGGTGAGGAAGTGCAGGGAGATGCTTCTGATACGACTGGGTGTCAGGTGGAAGGAGATCACAGAGCCTGGAACAGAGAAGAGAGGAATGCTGGGAACAGAATGAATCATTAATTTGGTTCAAACGTCCCTTTAGTATCATTAAAGGTGAAGACTGTTATTTTATCAAATCAATTCTCTGTAATTATTATTACGTGACTAAACTAATCATGTAAATGTAATTAATAGAAGAATGATAGAAAGTGTAAGCAGAGGGAGCTGTAGACAGGAGGAGAAATGGAAGTGAATGAGGGTGAAGTATCAGAGGTGGTAGGTGTGGTGAAGTTCTCGGAGCCTGAGGCTTCCACTGAGGGTCAGGATAAAGATGAGTCTGTGACAGTAGGAGTGAAGTTTTTGAAAAAAGTGTACTCTTGCCTTTGGCTGATCCATTTGTGGTTTCAGGGTGCGTGAGAACAGAGTTGGCTGGTGTGGAATCGGTGAGGGTAACCAGAAGTGGTCTTGTGATAATTGTTTGTGTTTCTGCTGGTCAGAGGGAGCAGGCACTCCGTGTTAAATTAATGGGGGCAAGAGATGTGAATTGTTTTGCTCTCAAGAAAAGGGTGCCATTAAAATGATTGATTGCTGCGGTACTGTTAGTGGTAAATGTGAAAGTTGACCAACTGAAGGAGAAGATTCCCTGTGTTTGTGATGCTCGAAGTTTGGTGCGACACAGACAGGGTGACGTGAGTGGTGAAACAGAAGAGTCATTGTCTGTTCTTTTGAGTTTTGATGTTGTGTCTTTGCCCAATAAAGGGATGTTTGGATATATTCGTTATCCTGTACAAGCTTTTGTGCCGAATACATTACGTTGTTACAGGTGTCAAGCTTATGGGCATGTGGCAGCAGTGTGTAGGAGGGAGGTTCCTAGGTGTGAGAAGTGTGCAGAAGGGCATGACACAAAGGAATGTGTAGCATTGGGGAAAGTAGTGGTACGTGTTAATTGTAGGGGTGAACATGGGGCTGGAGATCAGAAATGTCCCGTGAGAAAGAGGCCAGTTGAGGTTTCCAGGGTTAGAGTAGTGCAGATGTTGTCATATGCTGAGGCAGTGAAGAAAGTAGAGGAAGATGGGTCAAGGGGGAGGGATGCTGAGAGGAGTGATATGAGTAGTAGAGTTGTACAAGCATTTATAGCAATGGTTACCAACTGTACTGCAGGGATGGAATGTAATTCGCTGAAAATGGAGGTTGCGGTGGCAGCTGCAGAGAGGTATTTGGGTGTGCGAGAGTTGACGTCAGAAGAGTTACATGGTGTGTTAAGTGGTGGAATGATAATGCATATAAAAAAAGCAATAAACAATGTAATAATACCAACAACAACAAGAATAACAGTATTAAAGCTTTTCATGACCATATCAACATTCGGTGTATTGGAAAGAAATTCCCAATATACTCTTTGTATAAAAAAAAGAAGTGATCAAGTGTCTGCATGGGACAAATAACAGTTCATGTTGTCAGAGGAGGGTTAGGTGTGCCATGTGTTCGATACCATTCACTCAGTTCCAGCCATTACTATGAGCCCGTACTCCCCAATGAAGGTGCCATCTGTGATGAGGAAGGTGGGGGTGGGGGGGATCAGGTCAGGTAAGCGTGCTTCCACAGATTTGGGGCTGAGAGTGGGGGGCAAAGTAGTTGGCCTGAAGTTGGACTAAATAGATTTAAATAGATACAATAGAGCAGGGTGGTGTTTTATTATTTAAAAAAATTGTCAGTGTTAGATGGTAGGGTAATTGTTTATTTATTTCAAGCAAAGTATAAGGGAGTTATACTCCAGTCTAGTAAGTGGAGGTAATGCAACATTTATTGGATGCGAACCATCGTTAAACCTCAGTGAAGAAGAAGAATGGTGTGGAGGAAGTTTTGCTCATGGTGAGCAAACACATGGGATTGGAACATATACACTCTGCATCCAGAATGAACAAGGCAGTGGTTGTGTTAATGAAAAGGCTTGTTGCCCAGCTAGTTGCGAGTGGGGTGTGTTGGCGTCAATTTCCCCTCTTTTGACAATGTTGATAAGAGTAGTGGTGGCTAACCTGCTTCCGTTTATTACGTACGAAGAGATAAGCAAGGAGTTGGTTCGCTTTGGTAAGTTTGCAAGTGTATTTTTTGTGTTCTCGGCTGGGTGCCAAGCCTAAACCGCTAAGCATGTTGTCTCCTTTTGTTGGCAATTTGTTTATTAGCAACGCAGAACAGCAGGTACATTTGACTTCAAGGTTAAGCAGGGTGAGGGGTGGTACGCAGGGTTTGCTAGCATAGATAGTTTGTGTGAAGGACAACAACCACCCGAGCCACTGCCTGTTCACCCCGCTATCATCCAGAAGGCGAGGTCAATACAGGTGCATCAAAGCTGGGACCGAGCGACTGAAAAACAGCTTCTATCTCAAGGCCATCAGACTGTTAAACAGCCATCACTAGCACATTAGAGACTGCTGCCTATATGCATAGACTAGAAATCACTGGCCACGTTAATAAATGGAACACTAGTCACTTTAATAATGTTTGCATATCTTGCATTACTCACCTCATATGTACAGTATATACTGTATTCTATACTATTCTACTGTATCTTAGTCTATGCCACTCTGACATTGCCCGTCCATATTTTTATACATTCTTAAATACATTCCTTTACTTAGATTTATGTGTATTGGGTATCTTTTATGAAATTGTGAGATACTACTTGTTAGATATTACTGCACTGTCGGAGCTGTAGAAACACAAGCATTTCACTACACCCGCAATAACATCTGCTAAACACGTGTATGTGACCAATACAATTTGATTTGATTTGATTCTGTTTCACCAGGGCCCAATTCATTGTAAAGCTCTCACAAGATGTCACTTTTTGCTCAAGCTTCCAAGGCTTTTGGGAGAGGTGGGGACAGCAGCTTCTGTTGTGCGGGAGATGAAGGAAGCTGATGGGCTGGTAACTTATGTTGTGGGGGAGTTGAAGTAAGCTGATGGGCTGGTATTTTCACGATCGTGTGGAGGATTGACGGACCAAAACGCAGCATTTGGAAAATAAGCCATCTCTTTTATTTTAGAAGAAGGCAAAACGAAACAAAAACACTTACGAACTAACCAAAACAATAAACGACCGTGAAGCTAATAAAACGTAGTGCACACACATGCTACAAACGTATAACATAGACAATTACCCACATCAAACGAAAGCCCATGGCTACCGTAAATATGGCTCCCAATCAGAGACAACAGAAATCAGCTGTCTCTAATTGGGAACCCATTCAGGCAACCATAGACTCTCCTAGACAACTACACCAACATAGACACAGCTAGACACATACACTCAACACAAACCCATACACTACACCCAACACCCCCTTTACCATATAACCACCCAAAACCGATAAAACACAAACATTCCCCATGTCACACCCTGACCTAACTAAAATAATAAAGAAAACAAAGAATACTAAGGCCAGGGTGTGACAGGTATATATTTAATTGAAAAATCCTATTTTAATAGTTCTTGTTGGATTGTGAGTGTCTGTCTCATTTTGAAGGTAAAGAAAAAAAGTTATGAAATCTTTTTACGTTGCATGTTGGAATTTACAAGTCCTATGACTGAGTGGAATTTCTTTGAATTGCACTGAATTAAATTCTACTTCCTACATAGCATCCTTCAACTCATGCTGCCAAACATACCCTCGTAAAACTGACTATCCTACCGATCCTTGACTTCGGCGATTTCATTTACAAAATAGCCTCCAACACTGTACTCAGGAAATTGGATGCCGTCTATCACAGTGCCATCCGTTTTTTCACCAAAGCCCCATATACTACCCACCACTGCGACCTGTATGCTCTCGTTAGCTGGCCCTCGCTTCATGCTCGTCGCCAAACCCACTGGCTCCAGGTCATCTATAAGTCTTTACTAGGTAAAGCCCCGCCTTATCTCAGCACACTGGTCACCATAGCAGCACCCACTCGTAGCACGCACTCCAGCAGTTTTGTTTTAATCGCTTCGGTGTTATTTTCACAAACATGTGGTACATTTTCACAACTCTTAGTAAAAAACTCCAAACTAGTCACAATTGTAATGCAGCCAGTCTTTCATTCAAAACCATTGTGCATCCGTGTGTATTGTAAACATATCTCACCACACAACCATGAGTTCTACATATACGTTTATTATGAAATAAATGTAATGAGAACATTGGTTTAATCACCAAAACATAATGATATATTTTCAGTTTAATAGTTTTAACTGCCAGTTGATCCAATAGCAAACGATGCAAGATACGTGTTTCAAATCGCCCTTAAAAGGGCTGATAGTAATATGCTACAGTACTGTAAATTACAGTTCACATTGGGAAATACATTTATATTACCAAACAAAATTGACAGAAAATCTATAATTTCCATAATATCTATCCAATGTGTAAATAAAGGTGTGATCAATAAAGATATCCTCCACAATTATTCATGCAAAATAAAGTGTTTATTTTTCAGATATAATTGCAACATAGGTGTAATGTCTGTAATCAGATGTAAGAAATTAAATGAAACATTAAATTAATGAAAATTAAACAATGTTTAGCACACATTCATTTGCATCAAGCCTATCTGGAACATTTGGCCATAAATTCTCATCCACATCAGTGAATGTCCTCATTGTTCATCCACCGCTGTAAAAACATTTAGGCATGGATCATAGCTTGACATTGGTCTGCACTGATGTCATCACATGCCTCATTGATAGGCAGAAGAAGGGTGGCACACTGTCGTGGAATTATTGTATTCAAAAGGAGAAACCTTTCAATTTCTTCAAAACAAGTCAACTTTATTATTGAATTACTGCAGTAATGGAGCTTGTCAACGAGCCCCCCGTAGGTGATTAGTTGAGAGCCCAAACAGCAGGACTAAACCACAGTAGTTTATAGCAAAGTCCATCCTCCTGGATGTTCATGACAAATCACAGATGAGAGAATTTATACAAAGGTATATTTTGCTCTCATGCAACAGACATCAACATTTACATGGCACCAAATATATGTCTCTAGTTCATTTACTGCTTGCTTTTATAAGCATTTCCATACACTCGTAATAACATCTGCTAACCATGTGTATGTGACCAATAAAACCATGTGTATGTGACCAATAAAACCATGTGTATGTGACCAATAAAACCATGTGTATGTGACCAATAAAACCATGTGTATGTGACCAATAAAACCATGTGTATGTGACCAATAAAACCATGTGTATGTGACCAATAAAACCATGTGTATGTGACCAATAAAACCATGTGTATGTGACCAATAAAACCATGTGTATGTGACCAATAAAACCATGTGTATGTGACCAATAAAACCATGTGTATGTGACCAATAAAACCATGTGTATGTGACCAATAAAACCATGTGTATGTGACCAATAAAACCATGTGTATGTGACCAATAAAACTTGATTTGATTTGTACAAAAATACAATAATGCAACCTAGAATACCAAATCCATTCCTTAAAAAGACTGGTTCTCCCTGTCACCGACAGACAAGCACACAGACACTAATCATGGAATAGAATGTTGTCTCATCACCATTCCACCGTAAATCTACTGTCAGTGTTAAATCTCCCAGAGTGCCACTTTCAGTCCACACACACAGATGAGAGTGTTCTAAAAACAAAACGATTCTGTTGCATAAAACAACCATTTGATGCAATCACAGTATTATAACATCATCTTGCAATTTCTGTTCTGACAACACTCATGGGGTTGGGGAACTTACACCTTCCACCTCCATGCTGAAAAAAAAATCATATTATTGAGGAAAGCAGGGTATGGGGGGAGATATAGGGTCACGAATAAGGGATGGGCCCGAAACCACGACTGAACCACCGCTGCATGGCGGAACCTGACTTTGTCCGACATAATACCATAGGTGAACCCTTCACCTTGACAGGCCTGCTCAATTTACTTGAGAAACACAATGAGATGTGCAGCATTGTAGGATCTAAGTAGTGGCCTACGTCCTACCACACATTCATCAGAGATAGCTGCGCACATGGAAATGTATCCCCCAGATGTCCAGGCACTTGGACAGTCGCCAGTTGGCCGATGAGGTTTTGGCCAGGTTGAAGAACACTTCATCAACAAAGATATACACTACATCAACAAAAGTATGTGGACACCACTTCAAATTAGTTGATTCAGCTATTTCAGCCACACTCATCCATAGACAAACATTAGCAGTAGAATGGCCTTACTGAAGAGCTCAGTCACTTTCAATGTGGAACCGTCATATGATGTAGCTTCTTTGTGTAGCAGTATGTAAGAGGACTGAAAGGACCGCCCTGGTAGAGCTACTGACCAACCTGTACTGAGTGTGCAGACTTTGTTGTAACCTCTCCGCTGGCGTGAATCTTAAGTTCATTATCTCCACATTAATCTTGGCACCAATTACCAAATCGGCTAGTCACCGAGAGACTATACACTAAGTATAACAAACATTAGGAACACCTCACTAATATTGAGATGAACTCCCCCATTTTGCTCTCAGAACAGCCTCAATTTGTCAGGGCATGGCCTCTACCAGGTGTAGAAACGTTCCACAGGGATGCTGGTCCATGTTGACGCCAATGCTTCCCACAATTGTGTCAAAATGGCTGGAAGTCATTTGGGTAGTGGACCATTCTTGATACACACAGGAAACTGTTGAACATAAAAAACCCTGCAGCATTGCAGTTCTTGACACAAACTGGTGTGCCTGCCTGGCACCTACTACCATATCCCCGTTCAAAGGTACTTAAATATTTTGTCTCCATTCCATTCTTCTCCTCTGAATGGCACACATACACAATCCATGTCTCAATTGTCTCAAGGCTTAAAAATCCTTCTTTAACCTGTCTCATCCCCTTCATCTACACTGATTGAAGTGGATTTAACAAGTGACATCAATAAGGGATCATAGTTTTCACCTGGATTCACCTGGTCAGTCTATGTCATGTTCTTTATGTTTTGTACACTCAGTTTATATCAACACAGAGATGGACAAAAGATTCACAAAAATGTATCTTGTTACAAATAAAAGATTCTCTACAGACCAATGTATCAAACTAAAATTGAAAATATTTTTGTAGAGTTGTATGTAGATAAAAATAGAAACACATACAGGTAAATACATTTGCTAGTACACACCTTCACTTCAACAACATTCTCATTAACGGAAGAAAAAAACATTTTACTTTGTATGACTGTGATATGTGGTTGTTTGTCTACCTTAGTTGAATGCACTGATGGTAAGACACTCTGGATATACAGTAAATCTTTGCTAAATTACTAAAATGTCAATGTAAAAATTAATAATTGGAAACCACAATGGGTATTATTATTGACCTTGTTGTGGGCGAGGAGCTCATTATTATAATACCCAGCATGCTTTTCAAGTGTTCCTTTATTCACATTTTTATCATTTAGCAGACACTGTTATCAAACCATAGTGCCTTCAAACTTCTGATGCCAATGCAGGGGGCCACAAAATTACGAACCCATATATAGAATTGTATAGAAAAATATTGGTATTTTACAACAAAATGTCTTTACAAATTGCAGGTTTCAAAAGTATCCTGTTACAAAATCCATATGATTGTAGTTCAGGCCAGTGAAATACAAATGACAAAATACTCAAAAGTCATTGAAATATGTATTTCAAATACGTATAACAGAAATACTGCCCATCTTTGTCTCCACATTATCTTCTGTAACATGTTTAAGAAAATGCCTGCTGTTGGAAGCGTACTCCACCCTAAAGCCACTCTCCAATTAGGGACACATCCTAGTTAAGCAGTACACCTTGCTGCAGTCAGCTCTCTATGCCCGTTTGGTGAGCCACCATGCGGCTAGTGGGTCTCCAACCCAGCCACTATCTCAAAGACTATGGACCTCTCGAGGAACTCTTTTGATGTAGTTTTGATTGGTATGGTGTTCAAAGACATTTCAGTTATAGTTTTGACTTAAAGGGATACTTCAGGATTTTGGCAATGAAGCCCTTTATTTACTTCCCCGGACTCAGATGAACTCGTGGATAACATGTTTATGTCTCTGTGTGCAGTTTTTAAGTGATTGCCCAGTGATTATGCTCTGAGGAGAACTAGGTATTTTACTTTGCCTTTTGAAAACCATTTAAAAGTGATTTGTGACAATTGTATCAATGAGTTCATCTGACTCTGGGGAAGTAAATTGCCTAAATTCCAAATTTTCCCTTTAAATTGAGTTTTTAAGTGATTACCCAGTGATTATGCTCGGTGGAGAGAGAGGTATTTTATTATTTAAAAAATATATATTTTGAAAGTGATTTGTGAAACATTTCTTTTCAATAAAACACCAGGACATTTTCCTGTTTAAAATGGTCCTTTGCCTCCAGTGTCCTGGGGATGCCCTGAAAACACCCTCCAGACAGAGTATTCTACTACCAGGGATGGGCAAAAATTATACATACAATTACAAAATACAGATACACAATACCATTAAGATCAATGTATCAAAATAAACTACTAAATACACATACAAAATACCATGAAGATCAATGTATCAAAATAAAAGACTAAATACTTGGATTTTGTAACGTATTTAATTACAAAATACCTTTGCAAGTAGCCGGCCCGAATAGCAACAACATTCTTAGTAACTGTTACAAAACTATTGTTCTTGCTTGTTGACAGTGATACTGTATGTTGTTATCTACCTTAGTTGAGCAAGTCACTCTGGAGAAGATAAATTACTAAAATGTAAATGTATATGTGAAAATGAACATACCAAATTAACTGCAAAGCACACTGGGTATTATTTTTCGGGGCAGAGCTCATTAAAATAATATTCAGCAATGCTTTGCAATGTTAATTTTTACATATATAATTTTGTCATTTTGCAGACGCTCTTATCCAGAGAGACTTAGTGCATTCATCTTAAGACAGTTAGGTGAGACAACATATCACAATCGTATCAAGTACATTTTCCCTCAACACAGTATTTATCAATATTTTTTCATATACATTTATGTTTAGTTAATTTAAAAAACACTCTTATCACACCATAGTGCTATCAGACTTCTTATACCATTGCAAGGTGTGCACCATTAAAAAAATGGTATAGTAAAGTATTTAGTATTTTGAAAATACAAAACGCAATGGAGTGTAGTGTAGTTCAGCCCAGTATAATTCAAACGACAAAATACTCAGAAGTAATTAAAATACGTATTTCAAATACATAAATAATAACCCCCTCTGCCTATTACCCAACACCTTGTTACACTTCCTTTTTAAAGAAACCACAACCCCTGTGGATACAGAGAACACAGTCAAGTAGGAAGCCACTCCCTGTCCTCTGGTGTAGAGTTCCATGAAACAGAAAGTAATATTTGACACTGAACCGAAAGTAATCTATGACACTGCCATTGCTTAACCTACGAGAGAGAGCACGAACATGGCAGAGAATCAGGAATTGTTCTGTTGTGCCGTCTGTCTGGATCTACTGAAGGATCCGGTCACTACTGCCTGTGGACACAGTTACTGTATGGGC
This sequence comes from Salvelinus fontinalis, assembly GCF_029448725.1. Taxonomy (NCBI): domain Eukaryota; kingdom Metazoa; phylum Chordata; class Actinopteri; order Salmoniformes; family Salmonidae; genus Salvelinus; species Salvelinus fontinalis. The sequence goes on from NC_074669.1 coordinate 7,188,752, forward strand.
TGTATAAAAGAAAGCTGGGATCAGGATGATCTGAAAGGTGTCTACAGGTGTCCCCAGTGCAGACAGACCTTTATACCAAGGCCTGTTCTGAAGAGAAACATTGTGCTGGCTGAAGTGGTGGAGAATCTGAAGACGACAGGACTCCAGGCTGCTCCCCCTCCTGCTCTGTGCTATGCTGGACCTGGAGATGTGGCGTGTGATTTATGCACTGGGATCAAAAAGCAGAAAGCCCTCACGTCCTGTCTGGTGTGTCTGGCCTCTTACTGTGAGACTCACCTCCAACCTCACTATGAATCTCCTGCTTTCAAGAAGCACAAGCTGGTCAAAGCCACCGGACAACTACATGAGAAGATCTGCTCTAACCATGACAAACTGCTGGAGGTTTTCTGTCGTACTGATGAGCAGTGTATCTGTTATCAGTGTACAATGGATGAACATCAAGGCCATGATACAGTGTCAGCTGCAGCAGAGAGGACTGAGAAACAGGTAAGACCAGAACATCTTGTTGGTGACAGTCACGTAAACAAAGAATTAAAGATACAGTAAGACTGTTTAGATATGAGATCATTCAAACGACAGAGAAATATGAATATAAACCTTGGGCATATAGATTTTCTTAACCTAGATTCTCCAAATATATCACCATTTTCTAAAGTCAAACACTGTTATCATTCTTAATGCACTTTTTTGAGTCCAAAGTTCAGTCTCAACTCCTTGATACATGTAGGTCTACTGTAAAACTATAATCATTCACATAGCAACATAATATCATATTGCCAAGGGACTTCCTGAAGATTTTAGACCTTCCTCTCTATGGGCCCTATGTCACATTACTATACTATTGATCTACTGGACAAATAAAGCTAGATAGCTCATTGAAGAGTGATTCTCCACAGAGGCAGCTGGGGATGAGTCTGCAGAAGGTCCAGCAGAGATCCCAGGAAAGAGAGAAGGAGCTGAAGAAGCTCCAACAGGCTGTGGATTCTCTCAAGGTGAGTATTGTTGACCAGAGGAGACACACCATTTCACTTCTCTCCTCCAGTCAGACCACATATTCAAGACAGACCACGTATTCACCATGCACACCCTAATTGACAAAAAAACAAAAACAAAAGAAAGGCAGATTCTTCTCATGCTTTGTTGATTACAAAAAAGCTTCCGACTCAATTTGACATGAGGGTCTGCTATACCAACTGATGGAATGTGGTGGGGGAAAAAACAAACGACAATATAAAATCCATGTACACAAACAACAATTGTGCGGTTAAAATACCAAAAACGCACACATTTCTTTCCACATGGCCGTGGTGTGAGACAGGAAGCCCCACCCTCCACAACATATATTATAAAATTGGCAAAGACACTAGAACAGTCTGCAGCACCTGGCCTCACCCTACTAGAATCTGAAGTCAAATGTCTACCGTTTGCTGATGATCTGGTGCTTCTGTCCCCAACCAAGGAGGTCCTACAGCAGCACCTAGATTTTCTACACAGATTCTGTCAGACCCGGCCTCTGACAGTGAATCTCAGTAAGACAAAAATAATGATGTTCCAAAAAAGGTCCAGTTGCCAGGACTACAAATACAAATTCTATCTAGACAACGTTACCTCAGAGTGCACAAAAAAACATACGTACCTTGGCCTAAGCATCAGCTCCACAGGTAACTTCCACAAAGCTGTGAACGATCTGAGAGACAAGGTAAGAAGGGCCTTCTATGCCATCAAAAGGAACATAACATTCAACATACTAATTAGGATCTGGTAAAAAAATACTTGAATCAGTTATAGAACCCATTGCCCTTTATGGTTGTGAGGTTTGGGCTCACAATATCGGTAAGTTAGACTAAATATTAGCAGTACACAATCTGGTGGGTGATAACCTTCAATCTGGATAACAAAACAAATCTTAAGACTAGAGAAATTTAGCAACAAATATTATGAATACAAGCAACACCCAAACATGACAGAGAGTAAAACAGGAGAACACATTTCAAATTGAAAACGTGACACTTCTACAGACAGACAATTTAATATTTTCACCACCGGGAATGGTAACGGTCAAAAATCGATCTGTTAAAATCAATAAATGATAAACTGGGTATACTTGAACTAGTCGGTAAGGATATTAAAGAGTTGAAGGCAAGCCTCAAGATGAGTGACGAAAAGCTGCGACATTGGAGACGGAAACAAACAAGCTAAAAGGGACAGTCAATAAGATTGAAACTGAAGTTAATGGACTTAAAAAGGAGAACACCGTTCTGAGACATAGAGACTAGATCCATGAGAGAGAAGGTATCCAAGAGAAAGAAGGAGAACTTCCTGAATCTGTAGTTAGAGAGTTCCTCCTTACAGAGCTTCAGATTCCACGCGAAGCTATCGACAAAATCCAACTCGAACGTGTACACCGCTTCAGACAGAGAGGGCAAAGGTATGAACGCCCAATCGTTGTCAAATTTGCTTTCTTTAAAGATAAAATAATGGTTAAAATCCTGGGTAAAAGACTTGCTGGCACAAAAATTGGCATGAACGACCAGTTCCCGAAGGAAATTGAAGAACGGCGTAAATTTCTGTATCCAATTTTCAAGGAAAATAGATTGAAAGGGAAACGAATAGCTCTCGTCGTCAATAAACTATATATTGATAACCAGTTGTTCAGAGACACAAAGACTAGTCCATGGCTATTTAAACAAATTCTCATAGAGGAGGCAAATAATGAAACACACAATTCTAGCCCGGTTATGGATTGTAATAATACAACAAAAAATATCTTCAAATATAACTAATTGGAACACAAAACCACTAATTCAACATGGTGAAGATAAAAACTCAGTAAACAGAAGGCACAGTATGAGTGGATGGTGTGGTGTGTGTGTGTTTTGGTGTTTGGGAAAGTGTAGCGTTGAGTGAGAAAGGAAATGGCTGCATTTCCCAGAACCAATGTATTGCTGTGAGCAGGGGTTGTGAGAGAGCTTTCAATGTTGTTCAGATGAGGATATACGTTTTATAATGAATTATACATCTTATTTATTTATTTATTGTCCTATCATGGTGGAACAGCATTTTTAAATAAATTATACAGTTAATGTATTTATTGTCCCATCATGGGGAACTACATTTTTTAAATACATTATACATCTAATTTATTTATTTATGTTCCTATATTGATGGAACGGTTCACAACCCTATACCCTAGACACCCACCTGAATGACCCTAATTGTTTTATACGACTGCTCTAAACGGTCTGTGTGCAGCCAAAATGTGTTCAGAGACCTAGAGCAGCACTGCCCCCTCAAGATTCTGATCCTGCTTGGCAGGGTTGGTCCTGCAAAGCCAAAGCCCCTAAAGGGAGAGCATATAATATACAAGGAAATTCTCAAAGCTGCTAATGAGTTCCTTGACGAGCTTGCACCTAGCCGGTGGGGTTTCTGGTGGGGTGCCCCCACCCAGGCAGTGGCAGTGCTGGCAACACTAGCTGCAGTAACCCAGGGGGAGTGGGTCACACTTGGACATTCAGAGAGGGGGTATATTATTGTGGCCCTGGTGGCATAAAATAAAAGGTCTGACTGCATGGAGATGCTTGGGAATATGGTCAATACGGGGGACCATGTTGTGGGTGACCTCCATCATCTAGGGCGTGACAATAGTTAAAATAAAATCTCCCCATTTCTGCCCATTTTTTTTCACAGTTTTGCAGGCCTTCTCATACAGCTGCAACTGTATATGCATTTGTAAATCAAGACCTTTCTTGAGTTGGGCTCTGGGATGGTGCAACTGTTGGGAATGTGAGTCTGTGGTTGTTGTGGGGGAAAGGGGTTGAGTGTGTATGAGTGTGTGGGTGTGTGTGTTTACCACAACTGTTGCGAGGGCATAAAAGATGATTGGGACATTATAGGATGATTCACAATAATTGCTTCATAATATAATAATTGCTTGTAATAATGTAATTTTGGTAATGGCGAGACTGGTGAGAGGTAAAAATCCTTTGCATAAATTGCCTACATTACTACAAATAAATAGCTAATTATGGAAAATAAGATAAACAGGATTTTTTAAATATATGTGTAATTTTTTAATGGCTATATATAATACAAATCAAGGTGAGGGCGATAGAAATGCATTTGGCGGTTGATCTACTTCTGTTTTGTGAGTGGCACTGTGTGCTCTTTTCGAAGGATGGATCCCTGTCTCTCCAGGGCTATGGGATCCGGCGGGTCGGGGGTGGTCTGCCGGTCACTGGGATGACAACCCAACTCGGGATGAGGAGGGCTTTTAGCGGGTGGAATGGTGGGGACCAATTGGAGGTTTACTTAGTAGCAATGCAAATATCATGGTACAGCCATATAGACACTCAATCATCATGTTACTTTTTAATGGAACGTTTACAAACATATATTTTGATAAAAATAATTGAAACTTGTGTCTCATTATGGTAAGTGGTGAAATAAGTATTGCCAGTTATAATTGTAATGGCTTAGCAGATAATAAGAAAAGACGATCAGTATTTACCTGGCTAAAAGAGAAGGAATATAATATATATTGTTTACAGGAAACTCATTCAACAATTTTAGATGAAGTTTTGTGGAAAAGGGACTGGATGGGCGAAATATATTTCTCCCATGGGCAAAGAAATAAAAAAATGGGTGATGATATTAATTAACAGTACTTTTGATCCAAATGTGCAAATTGTCCAAACAGACCATCAAGGTCTATATATTAAGGGATTAGAAATCCATGGCTTAAAAACTAAGCTGTCATTATACGCTGGTAATTCAAGTTTTCTTTTAAAACCACAATTAGAATCCCTCCACAGCCTCATAGAGGATCGAGATACTTTTGCTAACCTCTCTGTATTAAAATTATGATAAGTGTTCTATATTACGTATTGGATCACTAAAAATGCAACTTTTATATTACTGTGTAATTTACCAATAATATTGTCTGACGCGGATGTGGACATACTCGGTATACATATCCCGAAAGAAAGAAATGATCTCACTCCAATAAATCTTTATGGAAAGTTAGCTAAATAGATAAGAACTTGTTACCATGGAAAGGAACATACCTGTCTATTTGTGGAAAAATCACCCTGATTAACTCTTTAGTCATATCACAAAGTTATACTTAAATCCAAACTGGTTCTCTAGTAAATTGTTAGTAATGTCTCACCCCATGTTCAAGAATGGCCTTTTTCCCTTTATTCAGATTACAACTGCAAAATATAGTTATTTTTAACAAGCCTTGGAAAATTGGTTGCAATTTCAGTTGAATCCACCTGAAAAGACAGAACAAATAATACAACAAATATTGTGGTTAAACTCAAATATACTAAGTGATAAAAAAAAATGTATTTTTAGATAAAAAAATAAAAAAGTATAATTTTGGCTAATTATTTCATAAATAGGACTGGTGGAGTTATGTCACACATGCAGCTAACACACACATATGGACGTCTCTGCTCTACCCAAAATTACAACCAACTAATTGCAGCATTACCACAAAAATGGAAGAGGCAAGTAGAAGAGGGAAAAAGTAAGGAACTTGTCTGTCGGCCCTATATTAAAGAACATAAATGGTTAAAGAAAATTGTGATAAATAAAAACATATACCAATTTAATTTAAGGACCAAAAAATGGACAGCTGTGCCATTTAAATATGCTAAATAGTTGGGAAGAGATGTTCGATGTACCCATTCCATGGCACATGGTTTATGAATTGACACGCAAACAACGCCGGATTCAAAATTTCTATATATATATATATGGGGGATACAATCTTCCCAGCTCTGCAGATTCTGCTGTGAGGAGGCAGAGTCATTAGATCATTTATTTTGGTACTATCCATACGTAGTTTGTTTTTGGTCAAAGGTCCAGAAATGGCTGAAGAATTGCAACATTTGCCTAGAACTAATGCTGCAGATGGCAATACTGGGTGTTTTGAAAAGTCATAGTCAATCAATCAATAATATAATTATTATTTTAGCTAAATTTTTTCTTTAATTTACAATCTGTAGAAGCTATGAGAATAGAAAGGTTCAGTACTTTTGTGAAGCATCACAGCACAGTTGAAAAATATATGGCAAATAGAAATCCGAAATGGATGGTGTTAAGCGATAGATGGGAAGGGTTGAATGGAGCTGAAGGGTGGGACTAATAACAAGATAACCAATTTAAAACATACGGGGTCTGTAAAATGTATATACAGTCGTGGCCAAAAGTTTTGAGAATGACACAAATATAAATTTTCACAAAGTTTGCTGCTTCAGTGTCTTAAGATATTTTTGTCAGATGTTACTATGGAATACTGAAGTATAATTACAAGCATTTCATAACTGTCAAAGGCTTTTATTGACAGTTACATTAAGTTGATGCAAAGAGTTAATATTTGCAGTGTTAACCCTTCTTTTTCAAGACCTCTGCAATCCGCCCTGGCATGCTGTCAATTAACTTCTGGGCCACATCCTGACTGATGGCAGCCCATTCTTGCATAATCAATGCTTGGAGTTTGTCAGACTTTGTGGGTTTTGTTTGTCCACCCGCCTCTTGAGGATTGACCACAAGTTCTCAATGGGATTAAGGTCTGGGGAGTTTCCTGTCTATGGACCCAAAATATCGATGTTTTGTTCCCCGAGCCACTTAGTTATCACTTTTGCCTTATGGCAAGGTGCTCCATCATGCTGGAAAAGGTATTGTTCGTTGCCAAACTGTTCCTGGAAGGTTGGGAGAAGTTGCTCTCGAAGGATGTGTTGGTACCATTCTTTATTCATGGCTGTGTTCTTAGGCAAAATTGTGAGTGAGCCCACTCCCTTGGCTGAGAAGCAACCCCACACATGAATGGTCTCAGGATGCTTTACTGTCGGCATGACACAGGACTGATGGCTTTCTCACCTTGTCTTCTGAGCTTTCTCACCTTGTCTTCTCCGGACAAGCTTTTTTTCCGAATGCCCCAAAAATTCGTAAAGGGGATTCATCAGAGAAAATGACTTTACCCCAGTCCTCAGCAGTCCAATCCCTGTACCTTTTGCAGAATATCAGTCTGTCCCTGATGTTTTTCCTGGAGAGAAGTGGCTTCTTTGCTGCCCTTCTTGACACCAGGCCATCCTCCAAAAGTCTTCGCCTCACTGTGCGTGCAGATGCACTCACACCTGCCTGCTGCCATTCCTGAGCAAGCTCTGTACTGGTGGTGCCCTGATCCCGCAGCTGAATCAACTTTAGGAGACGGTCCTGGCGCTTGCTGGACTTTCTTGGGTGTCCTGAAGCCTTCTTCACAACAATTGAACCGCTCTCCTTGAAGTTTTTGATGATCCGATAAACGGTTGATTTAGGTGCAATCTTACTGGCAGCAATATCCTTGCCTGTGAAGCCCTTTTTGTGCAAAGCAATGATGACGGCACGTGTTTCCTTGCAGGTAACCATGGCTGACAGAGGAAGAACAATGATTCCAAGCACCACCCTCCTTTTGAAGCTTCCAGTCTGTTTTTCGAACTCAATCAGCATGACAGATTGATCTCCAGCCTTGTCCTAGTCAACACTCACACCTGTGTTAACGAGAGAATCACTGACATGATGTCAGCTGGTCCTTTTGTGGCAGGGCTGAAATGCAGTGGAAATGTTTCTTGGGGATTCAGTTAATTTTGCATGGCAAAGAGGGACTTGCAATTAATTTGATCAGTCTTCATAACATTCTGGAGTATATGCAAATTGCCTTCATACAAACTGAGGCAGCAGACTTTGTGAAAATGTATATTTGTGTCATTCTCAAATCTTTTGGCCACGACTATACAATTGAAGTCGGAAGTTTACATACACTTAGGCTGGAGTCATTAAAACTCGTTTTTCAACCACTCCACAAATTTCTTGTTAACAAACTATAGTTTTGGCAAGTCGGTTAGGACATCTACTTTGTGCATGACACAAGTAATTTTTCCAACAAGTTTTTACAGACAGATTATTTCACTTATAATTCACTGTATCACAATTCCAGTGGGTCAGAAGATTACATACACTAAGTTGACTGTGCCTTTAAACAGCTTGTAAAATTCCAGAAAATGATGTCATAGCTTTAGAAGCTTCTGATAGGCTAATTGACATAATTTGAGTCAATTGGAGGTGTACCTGTGGATGTATTTCAAGGACTACCTTCAAACTCAATGCCTCTTTGCTTGACATCATGGGAAAATCAAAAGAAATCAGCCAAGACCTCAGAAAAAAATTGTAGACCTCCACAAGTCTGGTTCATCCCTGGGAGCAATTTCCTAACGCCTGAATGTACCACGTTCATCTGTACAAACAGTAGTACGCAAGTATAAACACCATGGAACCACACAGCCGTCATACCGCTCAGGAAGGAGACGCGTTCTGTCTCCTAGAGATGAGCGTACTTTGGTGCGAAAAGTGAAAATCAATGCCAGAACAACAGCAAAGGACCTTGTGAAGATGCTAGAGGCAACAGGTACAAAAGTATCTATATCCACAGTGAAACGAGTCCTATATCGACATAACCTGAAAGGCCGCTCAGCAAGGAAGAAGCCACTGCTCCAAACCGCCATAAAAAAGCCAGACTACGGTTTCCAACTGCAAATGAAGAAAAATATTGTACTTTATGGAGAAATGTCCTCTGTTCTGAATTAAACAAAAATAGAACTGTTTGGCCATAATGACCATCGTTATGTTTGGAGGAAAATGGGGAGGCTTGCAAGCCGAAGAACACCATCCCAACCGTGAAGCACAAAATTATGTGGATATATTGAAGCAACATCTCAAGACATCAGTCAGGAAGTTGAAGCTTGGTTGCAAATAGGTCTTCCAAATGGAGATTGACCCCAAGCATACTTCCAAAGTTGTGGGGCAAGTGGCTTAAGGACAACAAAGTCAAGGTATTGGAGTGGCCATCACAAAGCCCTGACCTCAGTCCTATAGAAAATTTGTGGGCAGAACTGAAAACGCGTTTGCGAGCAAGGAGGCCTACAAACCCGAGTCAGTAACACCAGCTCTGTCAGGAGGAATGGGCCAAAATTCACCCAACTTATTGTGGGAAGCTTGTGGAAGGCTACCTGAAATGTTTGACCCAAGTTAAACAATTTAAAGACAATGCTACCAAATACTAATTGAATGTATGTAAACTTCTGATCCACTAGGAATGTGATGAAAGAAATAAAATATTAAATAAATCATTCTCTCTACTATTATTCTGACATTTCACATTCTTAAAATAAAGTGGTGATCCTAACTGACCTAAGACAGGGATTTTTTACTAGGATTAAATGTCAAGGAATTGTGAAATACATAGTTTAAGTTTATTTGACTAAGGTCTATGTAAACTTCCGACTTCAACTGTAGGTTCTGAAATTTTGTGAAATAGCACAGTTACAAATAGAAATCAAGCAGGATGGACATCAGAAATAGTGTAAGGACTAAAAACATCAAATATAACTATTGTAAAATAGATTTTGTTTGTAAAATGTGTATAATATGTATAAACCGAAGGTAGAAGCCTACGTGTTATTGTTCATTAGTTTACTCCAATTGGGGGAAGGGTGGTCGGGTTTGCAGGGAACAATAAAGGTATATTCTAAAAAAAAGTATGTGTCTATATATATGTATGAATGTTTATGTATGCATGTGTGTATATATATATATATATATATATATATATATATATATATATATATATATATATATGTATATATGGGTATGTATATGGATAAATATATGGGGGATTGGAAGTGATGCAGACAATTACATTGATGGAAGCAACAATTCTTCCGCAATATTAAGCTGATTCACCCTTAAATGTAGAATAAATATTTTTATTTTATTATAATAATCATGAGAAAACAAAAAGATAATTACTTAACACATTGGAAAGAATCAACAAAAAAACAGCAAACTAGAATGCTGTTTGTCCCTAAACACAGAGTACACAGTGGCAGAATACCTGACAAATATGACTGACCCAAACTTAAGGAAAGCTTTGACTATGTACAGACTCGGTGAGCATATCCTTGCTTTTGAGAAAGGCCGCCGTAGGCAGACCTGGCTCTCAAGAGAAGACAGGCTATGTGCACAATGCCCCAAACCTCCTTCCAAATGTATGACCATATTCGAGACACATATTGCCCTCAGATTGCACAGATCCACAAAGAATTCGAAAACATACACCATTTTGATAAACTCCCATATCTACTGGGTGAAATACCACAGTGTGCCAGCACAGCAGCAATATTTGTGACCAGTGCCAGAAAAAAAGGGCAACCAGTGAAGAACGAACACCATTATAAATGTCTGTACGGCTGGAGAGGAGGGGTTGGATGTACGGTTGCAATGTGGTGCTGGATGGTGTATTGTACTGTGGTGTTGGGTGCTGTATAATGTGGTTGTGTGTAGTTTGTGGTGGCACGCAATGTGTTTGTATGGGGAGGTTAGTGTAATGAGGATGGCTCATTAAAGTAAGACAAGTCAGTCTCAAGCTCTCTTTCTGTCTTGCTCTCTTTCTCTCTTTCCTTCTATCTTTCTCTCAATCCCTCTTACTCTTTCTCTGTCTCTCTCTCTCTCTCTCTCTCTACAGCACTCTACACAGGCAGCAGTGGATGACAGTGATCAGATCTTTACTGAGCTGATCCGCTCCATTGAGAGAAAGCGCTCTGAGGTGAAGGAGCTGATCAGAGCCCAAGAGAAGACTCAAGTGAATCAAGCTGAAGGACTCCTGGAGCAACTGAAGCAGGAGATAGCTGAGCTGAGGAAGAGAAGCACTGAGCTGAAGCAGCTCTCACACACAGAGGATCACATCCATTTCCTTCAGGTAACTAAACTGTCTTGTTACGTGATTGAATTTAAAACTTAATATTAAACTCTTAATCATTATGTACTGGTTCTCATTTCTCTCTCACTCTCTCACTCTCTGTCTCTGTCTCTCTCTTTGTCTCTCTCTCTCCAGAGTTATCAGTCTCTCTCCAGTATCAGTGTATCTTCAGACTTACCCAGCATCGTTGTCCGTCCCCTTCAGTACTTTGGAGATGTGAGTAAGACTGTGTCTGAATTGAGAGAGAAAGTAGAAGACTTCCTTAAAGGAGAATGGACCAAGATCTCCACTACAGGTGTGTTGAAATTCGACAACATTATTAAGTCATGTAAATTCAAATTGTAGACCATGTCACGTTCCTGACCTGTTTCTGTTAGTTTTGTATGTGTTAGTTGGTCAGGACGTGAGTTTGGGTGGGCAGTCTATGTTTTCTGTTTCTATGTTTGTTTAAGGGTTGCCTGGTATGGCTCTCAATTAGAGGCAGGTGTTTGGCGTTTCCTCTAATTGAGAGTCATATTTAGGTAGGTGTTTTCACACTGTTTGTTGTGGGTGGTTGTCTCCTGTGTCTGTGTATGTCGTTGCGCCACACGGGACTGTTTTCGGTTTGTTTGTATGTTCGTTCTTTTATGTAGCCAGTTTTCCCTGTTCTTGCGTTCTTCGTGTTTCATGTAAGTTCGTCGTCCAGGTCTGTCTACATCGTTTATTTGTTTTGTAATTATCCAAGTGTATTTTGTTTCGTCTTCGTCTTGTAAAATAAATCATCATGTCATATCACAACGCTGCGTTTTGGTTAAATCCCTGCTCCTCCTCTTCAGAGGAAGAGGTGAACCGTTACAGACCAACAAAAGGTCCTACAGCCATTTGTCACATGCTCCGAATACAACAGGTGTAGACCTGAATGTGAAATGCTGACTTACAGACCCTTAACCAACAATGCCATTGAAAAAATTGAGTTAAGAAAATATTTACAAAAAAATTAATTTAAAAAATAAAATAAAAAAAACACAATCAAATAGCAATACCGAGGCTATATACAGGGGGTACCTGTACCGAGTCAATGTGCGAGGGTAAAATTTATTTGAGGAAATCTGTCTGGCTTGCCATTTGATTAATTGTTCAGCTTTCTTATAGCTTGGGGGTAGAAGCTGTTAAGGAACCTTGAATAGGGTATGATGATAACATTCCCTCTCTCTGTCGTGTGTCTGTAGTGAATATAGTGGATGTTGTACTGCCTCCAGAGCCCAAGACCAGAGAAGAGTTGTTACAATGTGAGTCTCTTTATTGTGAAGTAACTAACAGTCTCTTTTTACTGACACTCCTAACAATCCCTCTAGAAATATATAGCAATAGTAGATCTAATCAAAGACATCTATCTATCCGACTCCTCATATTTCTCTGATTTGATCTCTGCTGTGCTCTAATCAAAGACAGGGTAGATACAGTATCTGACTTAACTTATTGTTCTAACTCCCCTCATTGGTCTCTGCTCTGTTCTTCTCCCAGATTCCTGTCAACTCACACTGGACCCAAACACAGCACACACACGTCTCTCTCTGTCTGAATGGAATAGAAAGGTGACCTATACAGGCCAAGTCCAACCATATCCTGATCATCCAGACAGATTCACAAACGACTTGATGGTGCTGTGTAGAGAGGGTCTGTCTGGACGCTGTTACTGGGAGGTGGAGTGGAGTGGGCTGTGTGTTATTACAGCAGTCTCATATAAAGACATCAGCAGAACAGGGAGAAGTAATACATTTGGACTCAATGACAAGTCCTGGAGTTTACACTACTATGGTGATGGTTTTTGGTTCAGACACAATAGTGTTAGGACGAAAGTGCCAGGCCCTCAGTCCTCCAGAGTAGGAGTGTACCTGGACCACAAGGCAGGTACTCTGTCCTTCTACAGTGTCTATGACACAATAACCCTCCTCCACAGAGTCCAGACCACATTCACTCAGCCACTCTATCCTGGGTTTTCTGTTGATTGTCTTTTCTCTGGTACTGCTGAGCTGGTTAAACTGTAGTGGGGTCCATATAGATACTAGTCATGCTGGTGTAGTCTATAGCTGAGCTGGTTAAACTGTAGTGGGGTCCACATATATTCTACTCATGCTGGTGGTGATGGTCCCCAGATATGATGATTCATTCTGCTCTGTTTGTCTTTACAAATGTTTTTTTTCTGACTGATTTGATCTTCAAAGATTTCATCCATTAAAATAAATTGTTTTAATCTTGTACATTATTTAAACTTTTTTTAACTTTTATTAGGCTAGGCAAGTAAGTTAAGAACCAATTCTTATTTACAATGACGGCCTACCCTGGCCAAACGCTCCCCTAACTTCGAATGACGCTGGACCAATTTTATGCGGCCCTATGGGACTCCCGATCACGGCCGGTTGTGAAACAGCCCAGGATCGATTCCGGGTCTGTAGTGACGCCTTAGATCGCTGCGCCACTCGGGAGGCAATCTCTATGTAGTTTTTCTCAGTGGCTTGGAACAGATAGTAACTAAAATATATGGACTGGCCTCCCGAGTGGTGCAGTGGTCTAAAGCACTGCATCGCAATGCTAGCTGTGTCACTAGAGATCCTGGTTCGAGTCCAGGCTCTGTTGCAGCTGGCTGCAACCGGGAGACCCATGAGGTGGCGTACAATTGGCCCAGCGTTGTCCGGGTTAGGAAAGGGTTTGGCCGGCAGGGATGTTCTTGTCCCATCGCGCACTAGCAACTCCTGTGGTGGGCCGGGTGCAATGCACGCTGACACTGTTGCCAGATGTACAGTGTTTCCTCTGACATGTTGGTACGGCTGGCTTCCAGGTTAAGCGGGTATTTGTCACACCTAGGTTGTAAAGCTAGGGTTAATAAGAATTAGGCAAACACTCAGATTCTGCAAAAGGTTCGTAGTTGTTTATTCATGAGAGCTCTAAAAAATCCTATAATGCGCATAGCCTTTTCTATAACTCCTACAAGCGCCTACAAGTCTACAAGCGCATCTGCTCCTCCCTGGGTGGAGGAACTTTATCTCCTGTCCTTGGTCTCACAGTACCAAAACATGTCTGTTGTCAGTTCCTCTTTATCACACAAACACAATGTTCCCACTGTCTCACAATATTCTAGTATTATGTCTAAACACATTGTCTAAGCTTCTGTACTATTAGGGTGAAATACTTTAGTCATTTACTCTTAATGTCAGTCAGATTCTCTTACTATTACTTTAAACATATACATTCCCTTATCAGTATTGTGTCAAGAAGCAGTGTGGCTTGGCTGGGTTGTGTTTTGTAGGACGCACGGCTTTCAACCTTCGCCTCTCCCGAGTCTGTACAGGAGTTGCAGAGATGGGACAGGACTGGAACTACCAATTGCATATCACAAAATTGGGGAGAAAGAAGGGGTAAAAAAAACTATATGAACTGGTTTTCTGGACATGGAACAGATAGTAACTAAACTATATGGACTGGTTTCCTGGACATGGAACAGATAGTGTAACGGCAGTCTACGTCGTCCTCCTCCTCAGACGAGGAGAGGCGAGATGGATCAGAGGACCAATGTGCAGCGTGGTAATTAGACATAATGAATTTAATCAAACAAAACACTATACAAACTGACAAAACACACTAACCATCACAGTCCCGTGTAGCACCAACACTGACACAGGAACAATCACCCACAAACAAACAGTGAGAACAGCCTACCTTAATATGGTTCTCAATCAGAGGAAACGTCAAACACCTGCCTCTAATTGAGAACCATATCAGGTAACACATTTAACCCAACATAGAAACAGACAAACTAGACACACAACATAGAATTCCGACCCAGCTCACATCCTGACCAACACTAAACAAGCAAAACACATAAGAACTCTGGTCAGGACGTTACAGTACCCCCCTCCTGAGGTGCGGACTCCGAACGCACCCCTAAAACTCAAGAGGAGGGTCTGGGTGGGCATCTGTCCGCGGTGGCGGCTCCGGCGGTGGACGAGGACACCACTCCACCACTGTCTTTGTCCCCCTCCTTAGCGTCCCTTGAGTGGCGACCCTCGCCCCCGACCTTGGCCTAGGAATCCTCCCCAAGGCCCCCACATGATTAAGGAGACAGCTCAGGACAGAGAGGTAGCTCAGGACAGAGAGGTAGCTCAGGACAGAGAGGTAGATCAGGACTGAGAGGCAGCTCCGGACTAACGGCAGCTCCGGACTGAATGGCAGCTCCGGACTGAGTGGCAGCTCCGGACTGAGTGGCAGCTCCGGACTGAGTGGCAGCTCCGGACTGAGTGGCAGCTCCGGACTGTAGGGCAGCTCATGACTGGAGGGCAGCTCATGACTGGAGGGCAGCTCATGACTGGAGGGCAGCTCATGACTGTATGGCAGCTCATGACTGGAGGGCAGCTCATGACTGGAGGGCAGCTCATGACTGGAGGGCAGCTCATGACTGGAGGGCAGCTCATGACTGGAGGGCGGCTCTGGCAGCTCCTGACTGGCTGGCGGCTCTGGCAGCTCCTGACTGGCTGGCGGCTCTGGCAGCTCCTGACTGGCTGGCGGCTCTGGCAGCTCCTGACTGGCTGGCGGCTCTGGCGGCTCCTGACTGGCTGGCGGCTCTGGCGGCTCCTGACTGGCTGGCGGCTCTGGCGGCTCCTGACTGGCTGGCGGCTCTGGCGGCTCCTGACTGGCTGGCGGCTCTGGCGGCTCCTGACTGGCTGGCGGCTCTGGCGGCTCCTGACTGGCTGGAGGCTCTGGCGGCTCCTGACTGGCTGGCGGCTCTGGCGGCTCCTGACTGGCGGACGGCTCTAGCGGCTCCTGACTGGCGGACGGCTCTAATGGCTCGGGACAGACGGGCGGCTCTGAAGGCTTGTGGCAGACGGATGTCGGCGTTGAGCAGACGAGCAGTGCAGGCAGCGTTGGACAGACGACAGACTCTGACCTGCTGAGGCGCACAGTAGGCCTGGTGCGTGGTGCCGGAACTGGTGGTACCGGACTGGAGACACGCACCTCAAGGCTAGTGCGGGGAGCAGGAACAGGGCACAGTGGACTCTCGAAGCGCACTATAGGCCTGGTGCGTGGTGCTGGAACTGGTGGTACCGGACTGAGGGCACGCACCCCAGGGCGAGTGCGGGGAGAAGGAACAGTGCGTACAGGGCTCTGGAGACGCACAGGAGGCTTGGTGCGTGGTGCCGGAACTGGTGGTACCGGGCTGGAGACACGCACCATAGGGCTAGTGCGTGGAGGAGGAACAGGGCTCTGGAGACCCACAGGAAGCCTGGTGCGTGGTGTTGGCACTGGTGGTACTGGGCTGGGGCGGGAAGGTGGCGCCGGATATACCGGACCGTGCAGGCGTACTGGCTCCCTTGAGCACTGAGCCTGCCCAACCTTACCTGGTTGCATGCTCCCCGTAGCCCGTCCAGTGCGGGGAGGTGGAATAACCCGCACTGGGCTGTGTTGGCGAACCGGGGACACCATGCGTAAGGCTGGTGCCATGTACACCGGCCCGAGGAGACTTACTGGAGGCCAGATATGTAGAGCCGGCTTCATGGCACTTGGCTCAATGCTCAATCTAGCCCGCCCAGTGCGGGGAGGTGGAATAACCCGCACCGGGCTATGCACCCGTACAGGAGACACCATGCGCTCTTCAGCATTACACGGTGTCTGCCCGTACTCCCGCTCTCCATGGTAAGCATGGGAAGTGGGCGCAGGTTTCCTACCTGCCCTCGCCACACTAGCCTTTAGCCCCCCCCAAGACATTTTTTGGGGTTTCTTCACGGGCTTCCAGCCACGCTTCCGTACTGCCTCCTCATTTACCGATCCTGGGATTTTGCTGCCTCCATCTCCTCCCGAGAGCGGCGATTCTCTCCAACCTTAGCCCAGGGTCCTTCTCCGTTCAATATTTGCTCCCATGACCATTCCTCCTGGTACCGCTGCTGCTGTCGCTGCTGCCCGTTGCCACGCTGCTTGATCCTTGTTTGGTGGGTGATTCTGTAACGGCAGTCTACGTCGTCCTCCTCCTCAGACGAGGAGAGGCGAGAAGGATCAGAGGACCAATGTGCAGCGTGGTAATTAGACATAATGAATTTAATCAAACAAAACACTATACAAACTGACAAAACACACTAACCGTCACAGTCCCGTGTAGGACCAACACTGACACAGGAATAATCACCCACAAACAAACAGTGAGAACAGCCTACCTTAATATGGTTCTCAATCAGAGGAAACGTCAAACACCTGAATCTAATTGAGAACCATATCAGGCAACACATTTAACCCAACATAGAAACAGACAAACTAGACACACAACATATAATTCCCACCCAGCTCACGTCCTGACCAACACTAAACAAGCAAAACACATAAGAACTCTGGTCAGGACGTTACAGAAACTAAACTATATGGACTGGTTTCCTGGACATGGAACAGATAGTAACTAAACTATATGGACTGGTTTCCTGGACCTTGAACAGATAGTAACTAAACTATATGGACTGGTTTCCTGGACATGGAACAGATAGTAACTCAACTATATGGACTGGTTTCCTGGACATGGAACAGATAGTAACTAAACTATATGGACTGGTTTCCTGGACATGGAACAGATAGTAACTAAACTATATGGACTGGTTTCCTGGACATGGAGCAGATAGTAACTAAACTATATGGACTGGTTTCCTGGACATGGAACAGATAGTAACTAAACTATATGGACTGGTTTCCTGGACATGGAACAGATAGTAACTAAACTATATGGACTGGTTTCCTGGACATGGAACAGATAGTAACTAAACTATATGAACTGGTTTCCTGGACATGGAACAGATAGTAACTAAACTATATGGACTGGTTTCCTGGACATGGAGCAGATAGTAACTAAACTATATGGACTGGTTTCCTGGACATGGAACAGATAGTAACTAAACTATATGAACTGGTTTCCTGGACATGGAACTTAAACCAGGAGTAGTGATGTGGGAAAAATCTATATAATTTGTTATATATACATATCGGGATATTATTGTTGAATATATATCGTATCATTTTAACAATATAGCAATATTATTTCTGTGCTAGATGGTTGTACCTGCACCAAAACTCCAGTATGTTTCTTTCATAACTTGTTCTCCATCTTCTTTTTAAATAGGGAGCCAATTCATTTTCAGCACTTATATTTCCATGACTGATCAAAACTTGTTTTCTCATGGCTCTCTCCTGTCTCTCTGCAGCAGATATGGTGAGCAATATGTTTGGAACATCGAATTGCAATAAAATCACAGTGTCAAATGGCAATACATATAGAATTGTGAGAATCACAATACATATAGAATCGTGAGAATCGCAATACATATAGAATCGTGAGAATCGCAATACATATCGTGATAATAAGTATCGTGATAATATCGCATCATGAGGTCCCTGGTAATTCCCAGCCCTAACTAGGAGTGGATGGCTCATTAATGACTAGTCTATAATGTAATAACTGACAATAATGTAATAGCTTTTTCATTTCTAATGTAATAACCAGTCTCCTGGCCTCTAGCGATGAATGGAGAGAGAGATAGCGTGATAGATACAGCTAGAAGGGGCAGTACCCATGACTCTATAGTCCATACCAGTCTCCTGGCCCCTAGTGATAGATTGAGAGATAGCGTGATAGAGATAGATAGAAGGGGCAGTACCCATGACTCTGTAGTACACACCAGTGTCGTGCCTTTACCATTAATCTGATGACTGTTATTTATCGAATCAACTAACTATGTTTAATTGTTACCCGATTAAATTAATCATGTAAGAAGTACCTCATTAGGAATTTGGGGCACCACGAGAGCGGTTGTTTAAAGAGTTACCATCTCCCAAATTAAACTCTAAAGGTTTACATCCATAAAACAGTCAAAGTATTAATCATAACCTCATTTCATCATTCTTTACAGTTGTAACCTCCTGCATCTGCAAAAACCTCAGCCTTACTTATGATTCAGTACTACACAAATTGGTTAAATGATTTATTTACTAGATAATTAAATGATAACATACAGACTTAATACATTAGGAAAAGGTCCCTAGCGGACTGACACAATATGTTTTTTTTTTACACAACGACATGGAGAGGGAGAGATATAGTATGATGGCGCCGACAGAGATGGTCGCCTCGCTTCGCATTCTTAGGAAACTATGCAGTATTTTGTTTTTTTTCTGTATTATTTCTTACCCTGTTACCCCAGGAAATCTTAAGTCATATTACATACAGCCGGGGAGCACTATTGGATATAAAAGCAACGTCAACTAACCAACATTACAACCAGGAATACGACCTTCCCAAAGCGGATCATCTGTTTGGACCACCACTCAGGACAATAGATCGGATCCCAGTAGACGACCAAAAACAACGGCGCTGCAGAAGGGGCAGACGGAGCGGTCTTCTGGTCAGGTTCCGTAGATGGGCACATCGCTTACCGCTCCCGAGTATACTATTAGCCAATGTCCAGTCTCTTGACAACAAGGTAAACGAAATTCGAGCAATGGTTGCCTTCCAGAGAGACATCAGAGATAGTAGCATTCTCTGTTTCACGGAAACATGGCTCACTCGGGATATGTTAGTCGGTACAGCCACCCGGTTCCTTCATGCATCGCGCCGACAGAAACAAACATCTCTCTGGTAAGAAGAAGGGCGGGGGTTTATGCCTTATGATTAACGAGTCGTGGTGTGATCATAACAACATACAGGAACTCAGTCCTTTTGTTCACCTGACCTAGAATTCCTTACAACAAATGTCGACCGCATTACCTACAAAGAGAATTCTCTTCGATTTAAAATGCAGCCGTGTATATCCCCACCCCAAGCAGACACCTCGACGGACCTGAAAGAACTTCATTGGACTCTATGTTAACTGGAAACCACATATCCTGAGGCTGCATTTATTGTATCTGGGGATTTTAACAAGGCTAATCTGATCAAATGTAAGGATCCTTGTTATCAGCATATCGAATGCGCGACCGGGCTGGCAAAATTCTGGATCATTGCTACCCTAACTTCCGCGACGCTTACAAAGCCTACTTTTGCCCTCCTTTCGGCAAATCTTACCACTACTCCATTTTGTTGCTCCCAGCCTATAGACAGAAACTAAAACAGGAAAAGCCCATGCTCACGTCTGTTCAACACTGGTCTGACCAATCTGATTCCACTCTTCAAGATTGTTTTGATCACGTGGACTGAGATATGTTCCGGATAGCCTCAGACAACAACATTGATGTATACACTGATTCGATGAGCGAGTTTATTAGCAAGCGCAAACCACTGCTTTTAACCAGGGCAAGGTGACCGGAAACATGACTGAATACAAACAGTGTAGTTATATCCTCCGCAAGGCAATCAAACAAGCTAAGCGTCAGTATAGAGACAAAGTAGAGTTGCAATTCAACGGCTCAGACAGGAGATGTATGTGGCAGGGTCTACAGTCAATCACGGATTACAAAAAGAAAACCAGCCCCATCGCGAACACCGACGTCTTGCTCCCAGACAAACTAAACAACTTATTTGCTGGCTTTGAGGACAAAGCAGTGCCACTGACACGGCCCGCTACCACAACCTGCGGGCTCTCCTTCACCGCAGCCAGAATGAGTAAAACATTTAAACGTGTTAACCCTCGCAAGGCTGCCGGCCCAGACGGCATCCCTACCCATGTCTTCAGAGCATGTGCAGACCAGCTAGCTGGTGTGTTTACGGACATATTCAATCAATCCATATCCCAGTCTGCTGTTCCCACATGCTTCAAGAGGGCCACCATTGTTCCTGTTCCCAAGAAAGCTAAGGTAACTGAGCTAAACGACTATCGCCCCGTAGCACTCACTTCCGTTGTCATGAAGTGCTTTGAGAGACTAGTCAAGGATCATATCACCTCCAC
The DNA here is from genome assembly GCF_029448725.1 of Salvelinus fontinalis. Classification (NCBI taxonomy): domain Eukaryota; kingdom Metazoa; phylum Chordata; class Actinopteri; order Salmoniformes; family Salmonidae; genus Salvelinus; species Salvelinus fontinalis. Next base: position 7,209,437 of record NC_074669.1, read on the forward strand.
CCTAGACCCACTCCAATTTGCTCACCGCACCACTAGGTCCACAGACGACGCAATCGCAATCACACTGCCCTAACCCATCTGGACAAGAGGAATACCTATGTAAGAATGCTGTTCATCAATTACAGCTCAACATATAACACCATAGTACCCTCCAAACTCGTCATTAACTTCTTATGGCTGGGGGGCAGTATTGAGAAGCTTGGATGAATAAGGTGCCCAGAGTAAACTGCCTGCTACTCAGGCCCAGATGTTAAGATATGCATATTATTAGTAGATTTGGATAGAAAACACTCGGAAGTTTCTAAAACTGTTTGAATGATGTCTGTGAGTATAACATAACTCATATGGCAGGCAAAAACCTGAGAAAAAATCCAACCAGGAAGTGGGAAATCTGAGGTTTGTAGTTTTTCAACTCTTTGCCTATCCAAGATACAGTGTAAATTTGGTCCGATTGCACTTCCTAAAGCTTCCACTAGATGTCAACAGTCTTTAGAACCTTCTACTGTGAAGGGGGAGAGAATGAGAGCTGTCAACCAGAGTGCCATGAGCTTAGTCTCGCACGCACCCGTGAGAGTTAGCTGCGTTCCATTGCATTTCTAAAGACAAAGGAACTCTGCGGTTTAAACATTATTGAAGATTTTTGTTAAAAACATCCTAAAAATTGATTCTATACATCACTTGACATGTTTCTACGAACTGTAATGGAATTCTTTTACTTTACGTCCGGCCTGCGTGTCATCAATTTGGATTTTGGAACTAAACGCGCAAACAAAAAGGAGGTATTTGGACATAAATTATGGACGTTATCGAACAAAATAAACATTTATTGTGGAACTGGGATTCCTGGGAGTGCATTCTGATGAAGATCATCAAAGGTAAGTGAATATTTATAATGCTATTTCTGACTTCTGTTGACCCTACAATATGGCGGGTACCTGTATGGCTTGTTTTTGTGTCTGAGCGCCGTACTCAGATTATTGCATGGTGTGCTTTTTCCGTAAAGGTTTTTTGAAATCTGACACAGCGGTTGCATTAAGGAGAAGTGTATCTTTAATTCAGTGCATAACAGTTGTATCTTTTATCAATGTTTATTATGAGTATTTCTGTAAAGTGATGTGGCTCTCTGCAAAATCACTGGATGTTTTGGAAGTAAAACATTACTGAACATAACGCGCCAATGTAAACTGAGATTTTTGGATATAAATATGAACTTTATCAAACAAAACATACATGTATTGTGTAACATGAAGTCCTATGAGTGTCATCTGATGAAGATCATCAAAGGTTAGTGATTAATTTTAACTCTATTTCTGCTTTTTGTGACTCCTTTCTTTGGCTGGGAAATGGCTGTGTTTTTCTGTGACTAGGCTCTGACCTAACATAATCGTTTGGTGTGCTTTCGTCGTAAAGCCTTTTTGAACTCGAACACTGTGGTGGGATTAACAACAAGTTTATCTTTAAAATGGTGTAAAATACTTGTATGTTTGAGGAATTTTAATTTTGAGATTTTTGTTGTTTGAATTTGGCGCCCTGTACTTTCAATGGCTGTTGTCATATCGATCTCGTTAGCGGGATTTCAGCCGTAAGAAGTTAAGCTCAAGACCCTGGGTCTCGACCCCGCCCTGTGCAACTGGGTCCTAGACTTTCTGACAGCTTTCTGGGGGCCCACAAGGGTGCATTCTCAGCCCTCTCGTACTCCCTGTTCACCCATGACTGCGTTTCCATGCACGCCTCCAACTCAATCATCACGTTTGCAGACGACACTACAGTGGTAGGCTTGATTACCAACAATGAGATGGCCTACAGGGAGGAGGTGAGGGCCCTCGGAGTGTGGTGTCAGGAAAATAACCTCACACTCAACGTCAACAAAACAAAGGAGATGATGGACTTCAGGAAACAGCGAGGGAGCACCCCCCTATCCACATCGCCAGGACAGTAGTGGAGAAGGTGGAATGTTTTTTAAGTTCCTCGGCGTACACATCATGGACAAACTGAATTGGTCCACCCACACAAACAGCACCTTCCTACTTCCGGCGCCGACCGAGATGGCCGCCTCGCTTCGCGTTGATTTGATTTGGTGAAGAAGGTGCAACAGCGCCTCTTCAACCTCAGGAGGCTGAAGAAATTTTGCTCGTCACCAAAACCACCCACAAACCTTTACAGATGCACAATCGAGAGCATCCTGTCAGGCTATACCACCTCCTGGTACGGCAACTGCTCCACCCACAACCGTAAGGCTCTCCAGAAGGTAGTGAGGTCTTCACAACGCATCACCGGGGGCAAACTACCTGCCCTCCAGGACACATACACCTTCCGATGTCACAGGAAGGCCATAAAGATCATCAAGGACAACAACCACCTGAGCCACTGCCTGTTCACCCTGCTATCATCCAGAAGGCGAGGTCAGTACAGGTACCTCAAAGCTGGGACCGAGAGACTGAAAAACAGCTTCTATCTCAAGGCCATCAGACAGTTAAACAGCCATCACTAACATTGAGTGGCTGCTGACCACATACTGACTCAAATCTCTAGCCACTTAATAATTAAAAATTGGATGTAATAAATGTATCACTAGTCACTTTAAACAATGCCACTTTATATAATGTTTACATACCCTACATTACTCATCTCATATGTATATACTGTACTCTATACCATCTACTGAATTTTGCCTATGCCATTCAGCCATCGCTCTTCAATAAATTTATATGTACGTACTCTTATTCATTCCTTAACACTTGTGTGTAAGGTAGTTGTTGTGAAATTGTTAGATTACTTGTTAGATATTACTGCACGGTCGGAACTAGAAGCACAAGCATTTCGCTACAATCGCATTAACATCTGCTAACCATGTGTATGTGACCAATACAATTTGATTTGAGAGAAAGAGACACTTATCGTTGATACATTTTAGAAACTATTTTCACAGTAATAATATACTTTGCACATGAACAGCCGCTCGTTTGGAGTAAGAAATCATGAATGTATTTAGGTGTGAATGCCTTAGTTAGCCCTTTTATCTCTGTTGGAATCAGCCCTCCTTAGGAAGGGTGATGGGCTTTTCAGTGGCACAATTGTAAGGCTCTGATTGTCCTAAAGGATCCGGGTCCGTCTATTCTACTGTTGGACAATGCTTCTTTGAAGATACGCTAGCCAGCCGTGTCGATGGTTCCCATTCGTTGATGAGAGTAGCGTACTATGGTGATTTGAGAAGAGTAGTACAGTGGTCCCACTTAAATGTGCTTTTCTAGATGCTTTTCTTAGGACAGCTAATCAGCTGTACCAGTGATTGTCTGAGAGGTGAGCTTCTCGCCTCTTCCTCGTGTTGATATTCACAGTTCAAACCACTTTAGACATGCTACAGCTCCACTTCTTTCCAGGTCTGGGAGGTAAGATTTAGAGGATGGACACTTCATACATGTAGTGTATATACTTTTCAAGTTACAGTAGTTCCTTTATAACACTTTTAATTACATCACAAAACAATAACCTATGTGACATTCGTTTTCCATAGCTCAACACTGACCATTCCCCACGTTCTTATGTTTTAGAGTTTCACCGGGAAAACTCTGTGTTGACAAAGCACATTCCTCTGTGAAATTTGGAGAGGGATGTTCTCTCTCCTTGAATTTACAACAGGGTGTGGACTGTCAACCCACCAGCAGCTCCCTCCTCCACTCTGTGGGTGAGAAAAGGTCTGGTTACTGGCATCTATTGCCAAGCTGATCTTACCCATTCGGATACTCACAGGACTGTCATGACATGAGTCTCCTGGCCAGCATCACATAGAGGTGATAGTCCATCAGTTGGACGTTCTGCAGAGATATGAGACAACATAAATACACTGAAGGAATGAGTGTGTGTTCTCAACAGAGAGGTAGAAGCAGCAGGATGGCTACAGGGTTACCACCACACAGTCCTGTATATATTAATGAACTGTGTGTCTGTACTACAACCCACCAGAGACGTAGAGGCAGCAGGATGACTACAGGTTTACCACCACACAGTCCTGTATATATTAATGTACTGTGTGTCTGTACTACAACCACCAGAGAGGTAGAGACAGCAGGATGACTACAGGGTTACCACCACACAGTCCTGTATATATTAATGTACTGTGTGTCTGTACTACAACCCACCAGAGACGTAGAGGCAGCAGGATGACTACAGGGTTACCACCACACAGTCCTGTATATATTAATGTACTGTGTGTCTGTACTACAACCACCAGAGAGGTAGAGACAGCAGGATGACTACATGGTTACCACCACACAGTCCTGTATATATTAATGTACTGTGTGTCTGTACTACAACCACCAGAGAGGTAGAGACAGCAGGATGACTACATGGTTACCACCACACAGTCCTGTATATATTAATGTACTGTGTGTCTGTACTACAACCACCAGAGAGGTAGAGACAGCAGGATGACTACAGGGTTACCACCACACAGTCCTGTATATATTAATGTACTGTGTGTCTGTACTACAACCACCAGAGAGGTAGAGACAGCAGGATGACTACAGGGTTACCACCACACAGTCCTGTATATATTAATGTACTGTGTCTGTACTACAACCACCAGAGAGGTAGAGACAGCAGGATGACTACAGGGTTACCACCACACAGTCCTGTATATATTAATGTACTGTGTCTGTACTACAACCACCAGAGAGGTAGAGACAGCAGGATGACTACAGGGTTACCACCACACAGTCCTGTATATATTAATGTACTGTGTCTGTACTACAACCACCAGAGAGGTAGAGACAGCAGGATGACTACATGGTTACCACCACACAGTCCTGTATATATTAATGTAATGCGTGTCTGTACTACAACCACCAGAGACGTGGAGGCAGCAGGATGACTACAGGGTTACCACCACACAGTCCTGTATATATTAATGTACTGTGTGTCTGTACTACAACCACCAGAGACGTAGAGGCAGCAGGATGACTGTTGTCATGGAAATTGTAGCCAAAAGGAAGAGAGACTGTAGATTCTTCAAACAGAAACTTTATTATCAGATTTGCACATCTGGATCAGTTGACAATCACTCAATAGTGCAGAGTCAAAAGTCCAACAAACAGGATTGGGTCTCAGCTTTTATATAAAAGTACAACCTCTTTGTCTATGTGGCAGTAAGCAGCTTTGTGAATAAGTGATAACCTCCAGTTTCGTTACTCCATTCTGCTGATATTTTGGTGCTACTGCTCCAGCTAGTTTCTCTTCTCTTGCATATCTCCACGCGGCTGTGCACTTTGCAGATGCCAAGAAAACAGGATGTGTCACTTACTATGGTCACACCAAAACGGCTCTTGGCTGCATTAAGTTACAACAAAGACAGTTTGTATCAGTAGAAAAATACCAGCTCATAACTATAGGTAATTCTCTGAGTAGAAAACAGCATAGCATGTCTAATTTGTAATTTTCACAACACTATAGGGTTACAACCACACAGTCCTGTATATATTAATGTACTGTGTGTCTGTACTACAACCCCCCAGAGAGACAAAGACAGCAGGATGACTATAGGGTTACCACCACACAGTCCTGTATATATTAATGTACTGTGTGTCTGTACCACAACCCCCCAGAGAGGTAGAGACAGCAGGATGACTACATGGTTACCACCACACAGTCCTGTATATATTAATGTACTATGTCTGTACTACAACCCACCAGAGAGGTAGAGACAGCAGGGTGACTACATGGTTACCACCACACAGTCCTGTATATATTAATGTACTGTCTGTCTACTACAACCCACCAGAGACGTAGAGACAGCAAGATGACTACAGGGTTACCACCACACAGTCCTGTATATATTAATGTACTGTGTGTCTGTACTACAACCACCAGAGACCTAGAGGCAGCAGGATGACTACAGGGTTACCACCACACAGTCCTGTATATATTAATGTACTGTGTGTCTGTACTACAACCTACCAGAGACGTAGAGGCAGCAGGATGACTATTGTCATGGAAATTGTAACCAAAAGGAAGAGAGACTGTAGATTCTTCAAACAGAAACTTTATTATCAGATTTGCACATCTGGATCAGTTGACAATCACTCAATAGTGCAGAGTCAAAAGTCCAACAAACAGGATTGGGTCTCAGCTTTTATAGAAAAGTACAACCTCTTTGTCTATGTGGCAGTAAGCAGCTTTGTGAATAAGTGATAACCTCCAGTTTCGTTACTCCATTCTGCTGATATTTTGGTGCTACTGCTCAGCTAGTTTCTCTTCTCTTGCATGTCTCCACGCGGCTGTGCACTTTGCAGATATCAAGAAAACAGGATGTGTCACTTACAGTGGTCACACCAAAACGGCTCTTGGCTGCATTAAGTTACAACAAAGACAGTTTGTATCAGTAGAAAAATACTAGCTCATAACTATAGGTAATTCTCTGAGTAGAAAACAGCATAGCATGTCTAATTTGTAATTTTCACAACACTATAGGGTTACAACCACACAGTCCTGTAATAATTAATGTACTTTCTGTCTGTACTACAACCCCCCAGAGAGACAAAGACAGCAGGAGGACTATAGGGTTACCACCACACAGTCCTGTATATATTAATATACATTTAAGTCATTACATTTACATTTAAGTCATTTAGCAGACGCTCTTATCCAGAGCGACTTACAAATTGGTGCATTCACCTTATGACATCCAGTGGAACAACCACTTTACAATAGTGCATCTAAATAGTGTATCCTAGGTATTCCTTAAAGAGGTGGGGTTTCAGGTGTCTCCGGAAGGTGGTGATTGACTCCGCTGACCTGGCGTCGTGAGGGGGTTTGTTCCACCATTTGGGTGCCAGAGCAGCGAACAGTTTTGACTGGGCTGAGCGGGAACTGTACTTTCTCAGAGGTAGGGAGGCGAGCAGGCCAGAGGTGGATGAACGCAGTGCCCTTGTTTGGGTGTAGGGCCTGATCAGAGCCTGAAGGTACGGAGGCTCTGATCAGGCCCTGATCAGGCCCTAATGTACTGTGTGTCTGTACTACAACCCACCAGAAACATGGACGAAGCAGGATGACTATAGGGTTACCACCACACAGTCCTGCATATATTAATGCATAAATCTTCAATAATGTTTCAACCGGAGAATTCCTTTGTCTGTAGAAATGCGATGGAACGCAGCTAACTCTCACGGGGGCGCGCCTGAGTGAGCTCGTGGCACTCTGCCAGACCCCTGACTCAATCAGCTCTTCCCCTCATCCTTCACAGTAGAAGCATCAAACAAGGTTCTAAAGACTGTTGACATCTAGTGGAAGCCTTAGGAAGTGCAATATGACCCCATAGACACTGTATATTGGATAGGCAAACCTACAACACTCAGATTTCTCCCTTCCTGGTTTGATTTTTTCTCAGGTTTTTGCCTGCCATATGAGTTCTGTTATACTCACAGACATCATTCAAACAGTTTTAGAAACTTCCGAGTGTTTTCTATCCAAATCTACTAATAATATGCATATCTTAGCTTCTGGGACTGAGTAGCAGGCAGTTTACTCTGGGCACCTTATTCATCCAAGCTACTCAATACTGCCCCCAGCCATAAGAGGTTTTAATCTACACTGATTGAAGTGGATTTAACAAGTGACATCAATAAGGGATCATAGTTTTCACCTGGATTCACCTGGTCAGTCTATGTCATGTTCTTTATGTTTTGTACACTCAGTATATATCAACACAGAGATGGACAAAATATACTGATCTTGTTACAAATACAAGACTAGACTAATGTATCAAACTAAAATACAAAATACTTTTGTTGAGTTGTATGTAGATAAAATACTAATTCATGGAGGCAAATATATTTGCTAGTACACACCTTCACTACAACAACATTCTCAGTAATGGAAGAAAACATATTTTTACTTTGTATGACTGTGATATGTGGTTGTTTGTCTACCTTAGTTGAATGTACTGATTGTAAGTCACTCTGGATATACAGTAAGACATGGCTAAATGACTAAAATCTCAATGTAAATGTAAAATTAACAATTGCGAACCATGTTAGGTATTATTATTGTCCTTCTTTTGGGTGCTGAGCTCATTATTATAATACCCAGCATGCTTGTCAAGTGTTACTTAAAAAAAAAACATTTTTGTCATTTAGCAGACACTCTTATCACACCATAGAGCCTTCAGACTTCTGATACCAATGCAGGATGAAAGGGGACCACAAAATTACCAACCCCTATAAAAAATCATTTGTATTTTACAACAAAATGTCTTTACAAATTACAGGTCTTAAAAGTATCCTGTTACAACATACATGGGATTGTAGTTCAGGCCAGTGAAAAAATACTCAAAAGTCATTTAACCCTCCTGTTGTGTTCGTTTCATGTTAATTAATTCTGTGTTCCCGGTCCAAAATGACCGCCCCATTATAGCTGATTATAAATCCATAATAATACATATATTATCACCTAATGTTGTGTTAGATCTTTTTATCAACTTAAGTTCTTGTGAACATTACAAGTTTTGAACTTCTATTTGCAATTTACAATCTGTAGGTCTCATTGACCTGAGCTCATACAACTAATTTTTGAGTAAAAAAAGCATTATTTATGGATTATTTTGACTATAACAAATACTCAGATGAAACATATTGTTCTATTTATCACAGACTACTTTGTGTCAAAGTTTAACAAGGACTCTCTCCTCCTCACCAATGTCATGATCAAAGTTATGATCAGGAGTCACACATACAGTATACCATTTGGTCATTAAACTACCACAGAATGAACTGTGAGCAAGGCCTCGAAAAAGCTTTACATACCAGAGCTGTGAGAAAAGTTCTATATATTAATGAAACAATGTTGTGATTGTTTGTGAGAATGCCAACAGGTGTGGTTCCCCTGGGGGAAAGATTGTATTGGGGAAAGGTTCCCGTGGGGGTTGTCATGGAAGCCAAGGGGAGTGAGGTGTGTGTGTGTGTGTGCTCAAACACACATCCATGTGGGGGTCTGGGAGAGGAAGTGTGTCCATCTGATGAATGGGCATGTGCCTGAACTCAATTTTATACAGTAATTATAGTTTCACCCATTCATTTGTAATGACCTGTCATTTTTGACCGGGAACACCACAGGTGTACAAAAGTTAAATAAAACACCCACAATGTAATGAAAATCATCAAAATGTATTTTGTGTGTTCAGATGCCCTGTGTGGACAAATTAACTACATTTTTCAGAGAGAAAACGAATCGGTCCAAGTCGACTAGAACCCAGCCACTATCTCATAGAGTATTCTACTACCAGGTTTGCGCAAAAATGAAAACATACAATTTCAAAATACAGATACAAAATACCATTAAGATCAATGTATCAAAATAAACTACAAATAGATACAAAATACCATAAAGAACAATGTATCAAAATAAACTACAAAATACTTGAATAAAATACCTGCATTTTGGAACGTATTTAATTAAATGTAACATACTTCAGTTATACAAAAATACACTTGCAAATAGTTGGCTCAAACAGCAACAAGATTCTCAGTAATGCTTAGAATTTTTTTTTCTTGCTTGTTGACAGTGATAGTTTATGTTGTTAACTACCTCAGTTGAGCACGTCACTCTGGAGAAGCTAAATGACTAAAATGTATATGTGAAAATGAACATACCAAATTAACTGCAAAGCAGACTGGGTATTAATTATTGTTCTTTATTCAGGCAGAGCTCATTAGATTTATACACAGCATGCTTTGCAATTATTCATTTTTACATTTACATGTTAGTAATTTAGCAGACGCTCTGTTTAGTGCATTCATATTAAGACAGCTAGGTGAGACAACAACATATTACAATCGTATCAAATACATTTTCCCTCAATTTATGAACATTTTTACATTGATATTTAGTTAATTTCGCAGACGCTCTTATCATACCATAGTGCTATCAGACTTCTGATACCAATGAAGCATGAAAGAGGGGCCACAAGATGTTAACTGCTATAAAAGATGTGTTGTGTTTTGCAAATAAAAAATACAAAATAGATTGGAGTATAGTTCAACCCAGTGTAATTAAAAAGACAAAATAAAGAAACCACACCCCCTCTACATACAGAGTACACAGTCAAGTAGGAAGCCACTCCCTGTCCTCTGGTGTAAAGTTCCATGAAAGAATGTTATTGTTGACACTGAACAGAAAGTCATCTTTGACACTGGCATTGCTTAACCTATTGGAGTGAGCACCAAAATGGCAGAGAATCAGGAACTGTTCTGTTGCTCCATCTGTCTGGATCTACTGAAGGATCCGGTGACTACTGCCTGTGGACACAGTTACTGTATGGGCTGTATTAAAGAAAGCTGGGATCAGGATGATCTGAAAGGTATTTATAGCTGTCCACAGTGCAGACAGACCTTTGCCCCAAGGCCTGTTCTGAACAGGAGCACTGTGCTGGCTGAGGTGGTGGAGAAACTGAAGAAGACAGGACTCCAGGCTGCTCTCCCTCCTGCTCTGTGCTATGCTGGACCTGGAGATGTGGTGTGTGACATCTGCACTGGGAGAACTCAAAGCTGTCAAATCCTGTCTGATGTGTCTGGCCTGTTACTGTGAGATTCACCTCCAACCTCACTATGAATCTCCTGCTTTCAAGAAGCACAAGTTGGTCAAAGCCACCGCACAACTACAGGAGAAGATCTGCTCTCATCATGACAAACTGCTGGAGGTTTACTGTCGTACCGATCAGCAGTGTATCTGTTATCTATGTACAATGGATGAACATAAAGGCCATGATAGTGCAGCAGATAGGACTGAGAAACAGGTAAATATGGGATGAAACAGGTAAATATTGTATGAAACGGGTAAAAACTGGATGCTTAAATGTCACTTTACTATTCATGTCTGAAGTTATGTTCACTGGGGTTATTGATAATCCCAATATATAGAAAAAGGACATTTTTAAAGACAGTATTTGGGGTCCGAGGTCCAATAAATATGTTTAGATGCATTAGTTCCCTGCTTGACTGAAGTAGATCACCTGATGTAATCATGATTTTTATCATCATTATGTAAAACATTTTCTCTCTGCAGAGGCAATTAAAAAGAGTCAGCTGCAATCTCAGAAGACAATCCAGGAGAGAGAAGGAGATGCAGGAGCGGAGACAGACTGTGGACTCTCTGAAGGTGAGTGTTGGACATTTACTGTATACCATACAAACTTTGGGTTAATTAGCCAATTTTCTTATCAGGACACACTTGCAGTATTATCTCAAATGGGTTCTGGATTCAATCTGTACTGCCGAAGTATCGTAGAAGATCCATGTTATAGCTAGATTTCAATTGAAAGGCAATGTTCCTCCGTTCGCGGAGACTGCATTCACAGTAAATGCCGCATATGTCGGAAATTACATTTAAAACGTAATGCCTATCTGGATGTAATCCAGCCCTTGATTTGGGTGCAGACAACATGGTAAACAAAGTCACATTTAAACTTTTTTGACATCACATACACAAAATACATATTGAATACACAGATACTGCTCAACAGAGACAAAAAGAGCGCTACGTTGGGGAACAGGCTGTCACGAGTCCAGTACTAGCTGGTTGAAAATGATCCCCTCGTCTCTCTGTGAGTTAACAGTGCTCTGTACAGGCAGAAGTTAGTAAGTACGAGACAGTCTTTACTGAACTGATTGGGTCCATTGATAGAATACTCACTGAGGTGAAAATGTTGATTAGAAGCCAGGAGAAGACTGCAGTGAGACGGGCTGAAGGACTCCTGGAGCAACTGAAGCAGGGGATAGCTGAGCTGAGGAAGAGAAGCACTGAGCTAGAGCAGCTCTCACACACAGAGGATCACATCCATCTCCTCCAGGTGACATCACTTGGTCTATCAACAGAAGAATATGTCTCTCAAAGTGTCATATCTGGACTTGTGTTTGTGGAATGTGTTTGAGCTTTGGAAGACTTAATTTGCTAAACAGTTCTCTCATCTCTCCCTACAGGGTGTTAAATCTCTCTATGACCCTCATGAGCCTGTGTCCTCTCCCATTCTGCCTGCCATCTCACACCTCTCCTTTAGACAGCATGACGTTTTCTCCTCATGAGCCTGTGTCCTCTCCCATCCTGTCTGCCATCTCACACCTCTCCTTTAGACAGCATGACGTTTTCTCCTCCTGAGCCTGTGTCCTCTCCCATCCTGCCTGCCAACTCACACCTCTCCTTTAGACAGCATGATGTTCTCTCCTCCTGAGCCTGTGTCCTCTCCCATCCTGCCTGCCAACTCACACCTCTCCTTTAGACAGCATGATGTTCTCTCCTCCTGAGCCTGTGTCCTCTCCCATCCTGCCTGCCAACTCACACCTCTCCTTAGTCAGCATGATGTTCTCTCCTCCTGAGCCTGTGTCCTCTCCCATCCTGCCTGCCAACTCACACCTCTCCTTTAGACAGCATGATGTTCTCTCCTCCTGAGCCTGTGTCCTCTCCCATCCTGCCTGCCAACTCACACCTCTCCTTTAGACAGCATGACGTTTTCTCCTCCTGAACTGAAAGATCAACTGGAGAACACGTCGAAGGAGATATGAATGACGTCTAAAAATGGTACGGAGTGCACGCATATGATCCCAAGATGTGTTTTAACCTCTATTCAAATATGTGGTATATTTCTCATGGAATGTAATCAACTTATTTGAGGTGTATTGCTGAGCAGTTGTCTATTTGTGCTCATTGTGTTTTAGTCTGAAAACCCCCTAACACGTTCTTCTCTTAATATTCATTTACATTGGATTTTAAATTGTGACAGAATGTAACGGTCGTCTTGTGGTGATTGAGCGGACCAAGGCGCAGCGGGTTGTGAATACATAATTAATTTATTTACAAACAGACGAAACACAAAGAACACTTGAAAATGATTACAAAATAACAAAACGAACGTAGACAGACCTGAACTATGAGAACTTACATATAACACGAAGAACGCACAAACAGGTACAGACTACAACAAACAAACGAACAAACAAAACAGTCCCGTGTGGTGCACAGACACAAACACGGAAGACAATCACCCACAAACAAACAGTGAGAACAGCCTACCTTAATATGGTTCTCAATCAGAGGAAACGTCAAACACCTGCCTCTAATTGAGAACCATATCAGGCAACACATTAACCCCAACATAGAAATGCAACACATAGAATGCCCACCCCAACTCACGCCCTGACCAACTAAACACATACAAAACAACAGAAAACAGGTCAGGAACGTGACACAGAATTCCAAATGTCTCCTGAGCTGAAGACCAAAGAAGAGTTGTATCTCTGTAAGAGATATTCAAACACCCTCTCAAAGACAACATACATGCTCTTTCTTTTACTTGTGTTTTTATCTCCATCTGTCAGACGTCCTCCAGCTGACGTTGGATCTGAACACAGCTGATCCAGAACTCAGCCTGTCTGAGGGAAACAGGATGGTGACAGGCACTGATAAAGCTCAGCCCTCTCCTGACCAGAGAGATGTTCCTACTGGAGACAGGTGCTGTGTAGAGAGGGCCTGTCTGGAGTCTGCTACTGGGAGGTAGAGCGGAGCAGTGGATGGCTTGAAATAGATCACAGGAGAATATTTAAATCAATGTACATGTATCAATCCAAACAACTCACTTTTCTGGATCAATTACTGAATCAATGTGATCTTTCAAAATAAAAGTCATCGTCATGACATTGGAATTGCTCTACTATTGAATTAATTGACACAATGAATCAGCTATTTCCAGTAATCTATGTACCAGTATATCCATTTAGACAAATAGATGACACATAACACACTCCCACATCATATCCATGTAGACAAATAGACAGTATATAACACACTCCCACATCATATCCATGTAGACAAATAGACAGTATATAACACACTCCAACATCATATCCATGTAGACTAATAGACACATAACACACTCCAACATCATATCCATGTAGACTAATAGACAGTACATAACACACTCCTACATCATATCCATGTAGACTAATAGACAATACATAACACACTCCCACATCATATCCATGTAGACTAATAGACAGTACATAATACACTCCCACATCATATCCATGTAGACTAATAGACAGTATATAACACACTCCCACATCATATCCATGTAGACTAATAGACAGTATATAACACACTCCCACATCATATCCATGTAGACTAATAGACAGTACATAACACACTCCTACATCATATCCATGTAGACTAATAGACAGTACATAATACACTCCCACATCATATCCATGTAGACTAATAGACAGTATATAACACACTCCCACATCATATCCATGTAGACTAATAGACAATACATAATACACTCCCACATCATATCCATGTAGACTAATAGACAGTACATAACACACTCCCACATCATATCCATGTAGACTAATAGACACATAATACACTCCCACATCATATCCATGTAGACTTATAGACAGTACATAACACACTCCCACATCATGTCCATGTAGACTAATAGACACATAACACACTCCCACATCATATCCATGTAGACTAATAGACATACATAATACACTCCCACATCATATCCATGTAGACTAATAGACAGTACATAACACACTCCCACATCATATCCATGTAGACTAATAGACAGTACATAACACACTCCCACATCATATCCATGTAGACTAATAGACAATACATAACACACTCCCACATCATATCCATGTAGACTAATAGACAGTACATAATACACTCCTACATCATATCCATGTAGACTAATAGACAATACATAATACACTCCCACATCATGTCCATGTAGACTAATAGACACATAACACACTCCCACATCATACCCATGTAGACTAATAGACAGTACATAACACACTCCCACATCATATCCATGTAGACTAATAGACACATAACACACTCCCACATCATATCCATGTAGACTAATAGACAGTACATAATACACTCCCACATCATATCCATGTAGACTAATAGACAGTACATAACACACTCCCACATCATATCCATGTAGACTAATAGACAGTATATAACACACTCCCACATCATATCCATGTAGACTAATAGACAGTACATAACACACTCCTACATCATATCCATGTAGACTAATAGACAGTACATAATACACTCCCACATCATATCCATGTAGACTAATAGACAGTACATAACACACTCCCACATCATATCCATGTAGACTAATAGACAGTATATAACACACTCCCACATCATATCCATGTAGACTAATAGACAGTACATAACACACTCCCACATCATATCCATGTAGACTAATAGACAGTACATAATACACTCCCACATCATATCCATGTAGACTAATAGACAGTACATAACACACTCCTACATCATACCCATGTAGACTAATAGACAGTACATAATACACTCCCACATCATATCCATGTAGACTAATAGACAGTACATAATACACTCCTACATCATATCCATGTAGACTAATAGACAATACATAATACACTCCCACATCATGTCCATGTAGACTAATAGACACATAACACACTCCCACATCATACCCATGTAGACTAATAGACAGTACATAACACACTCCCACATCATATCCATGTAGACTAATAGACACATAACACACTCCCACATCATATCCATGTAGACTAATAGACAGTACATAATACACTCCCACATCATATCCATGTAGACTAATAGACAGTACATAACACACTCCCACATCATATCCATGTAGACTAATAGACACATAACACACTCCCACATCATATCCATGTAGACTAATAGACAGTACATAATACACTCCCACATCATATCCATGTAGACTAATAGACAGTACATAATACACTCCCACATCATATCCATGTAGACTAATAGACAGTACATAATACACTCCCACATCATATCCATGTAGACTAATAGACAGTACATAACACACTCCCACATCATATCCATGTAGACTAATAGACAGTACATAATACACTCCCACATCATATCCATGTAGACTAATAGACAGTACATAATACACTCCCACATCATACTTGAGTAGGAAGGAACACAAAGGTTTAAGTCTCTGACCATTTCAACCAGTGGTAATCAAAGTCTAGGTCGCGACGGTGGAACAAAAAATTAAGAGACAGATTATTGTATGGGACAATAGAGGATTTTGAGAAAGATCATTTGTAAATGTTAATTTTTTGAGTAAATGTATTTTTTGGTTTCTTTTCATTTCCATAAGTGATTAAAATGTAATGAATTGACGTATTTTTGCTGATGTAAAAATATACACATGTATAGATTTTACGGTTGTGTCTTTAGATTTGGTGGGGTCGCGAGAAATTGTGGAAAAAATGGGGTCCCTAATGAAAAGGTTTTAATACCACTGATCTAAACTGACTGTCTAAAACTGACTGTTGAATACCACTGATCTAAAACTGACTGTTGAATACCACTGATCTAAACTGACTGTTGAATACCACTGGTCTAAACTGACTGTTGAATACCACTGATCTAAAACTGACTGTTGAATACCACTGATCTAAAACTGACTGTTGAATACCACTGGTCTAAACTGACTGTTGAATACCACTGATCTAAAACTGACTGTTGAATACCACTGGTCTAAACTGACTGTTGAATACCACTGATCTAAAACTGACTGTTGAATACCACTGGTCTAAAACTGACTGTTGAATACCACTGGTCTAAACTGACTGTTGAATACCACTGATCTAAAACTGACTGTTGAATACCACTGATCTAACCTGACTGTTGAATACCACTGATCTAAAACTGACTGTTGAATACCACTGATCTAAAACTGACTGTTGAATACCACTGATCTAAAACTGACTGTTGAATACCACTGATCTAACCTGACTGTTGAATACCACTGGTCTAAAACTGACTGTTGAATACCACTGGTCTAAAACTGACTGTTGAATACCACTGATCTAAAACTGACTGTTGAATACCACTGATCTAAAACTGACTGTTGAATACCACTGATCTAAAACTGACTGTTGAATACCACTGATCTAAAACTGACTGTTGAATACCACTGATCTAAAACTGACTGTTGAATACCACTGGTCTAAACTGACTGTTGAATAGCACTGATCTAAACTGACTGTCAATGAAATGAACACAGTACTGTACATACAATATATATATATACAAAAGTATGTGGACACCCCTTCAAATGATTGGATTTAGCTACTTCAGCCACACCCATTGTTAACAGGTGTATAAAATCTCCATAGATAAACATTGGCAGGAGAATGACCTTACTGAATAGCTCATTGAGTTTCAACGTGTAACCGTCATAGGATGCCACCTTTCCAACAAGTTAGTTTGTCAAATTTCTGCCCTGCTAGAGCTGCCCTGGTCAATTGTAAGTGCTGTTATGGTGGAAACGTCTAGGAACAACAACGCTCAGCCTCGAAGTAGTAGCTTTTGGTCATGTAGTGTACATAAATAAACCAAGTGGAACTCCAGCGCTACAGGGGACAAAGATTGTGTAGAGGTCACAACACTGTTTCTATGGAGACTGCTGTGGAGGAGCGTTCCATGGTGTGGTAGAATCGCAGGCAGGTCTTGTACTGCAGGAGCTTCTCCGTCAGAAGGCTGCTTCCTACTCCTCTACTCTGCACCACACTCAGATCTAGGTACCTGGGACACAGGGAAGAAAGACTGCTAGGGTGGATCTGTCTCAATACGAGTACCTGGCTCAATACTGTCATCTCAAAATAGTGTCACCCGTCTCAACACAGTCACCCGTCTCAAGACTGTCACCCGTCTCAAGACTGTCACCCGTCTCAAGACTGTCACCCGTCTCAAGACTGTCACCTGTCTCATCTGCAAAGACTATATTGATACTTTGTTCAGGTCACCACAAGGGGTCAAGGAAATTCTCAAATTTGTTTCACTGAAAATCTTGAACACAATATTTAAAGAACTAAAATGGCTTCCTCATCTCCTTTGCCTCATCTGCAACGACTATATTTATATCGATATATGAGATAATCTCATACTGTACCTGTAAGATATCCACCAGAACACCAGAGTGTTTATGGTCATCAACATGGCTAAGAAGAAGAAAAAATGCTCCAGATTCCCTTCATGCAGTGTGTTTGGGTACCAGTTACCTGCAATTGGACAGGAGAACAGTGCTATAAGTGGCCATAGGACTGAATCACCATAATGCAGACAGACCCCCATCAACCATTCCAACATGAATGTATGTTCCTCTTCAGTTTCTATGGTTACGATGATGCATCTGTTAGTGAAGCCTTTACCTCCAGAGAGTAGGTAGACCAGCTGAATGATGAGTGCTCCCAGGAAACAGCCCCCTCCGTAGGACAGGGTGAGGAAGTGCAGGGAGATGCCTCTGATATGACTGGGTGTCAGGTGGAAGGAGATCACAGAGCCTGGAACAGACAAGAGAGGAAGGCTGGGAAGACGAGAAGCATTCATTTGGTTCAAACGTCTCTTGTCTGTCTCTAATACACCAGTAGGGGTCATCCTAACTGTAGCTTCCAGAGTTCACAATACTATCCTCCATGTTGGCAGTTGGTTCCAACTCTCCAGATTCTAACTTCATCCCATACATACAGTTTAAGTCGAAAGTTAACATACACTTAGGTTGGAGTCATTAAAACTCGTTTTTCAACCACTCCACAAATTTCTTGTTAACAAACCCATAGTTTTGGCAAATCGGTTAGGACATCTACTTTGTGCATGACATAAGTCATTTTTCAACAATTGTTTACAGTCAGATTATTTCACTTATAATTCACTGTATCACAATTCCAGTTGGTCAGAAGTTTACATACACTAAGTTGACTGTGCCTTAAAACAGCTTGGAAAATTCCAGAAAATGTCATGGCTTTAGAAGCTTCTGATAGGCTAATTGACATCATTTGAATCAATTGGAGGTGTACCTGTGGATGTATTTCAAGGCCTACCTTCAAGCTCATGGGAAAATCAAAAGAAATCAGCCAAGACCTCAGGAAAAATATTGTAGGCCTCCACAAGTCTGGTTCATCATTGGGAGCCAAATGCCTGAAGGTACCACGTTCATCTGTACAAACAATAGTACGCAAGTATAAACACCATGGGACAACACAGCTGTCTCCTAGAGATGAACGTACTTTGGTGTGAAAAGTGCAAATCAATCCCAGAACAACAGCAAAGGACCTTGTGAAGATGTTGGAGGAGCCTGGTACAAAACTATCTATATCCACAGAAAAATTAGTCCTTTATCGACATAACCTGAAAGGTCGCTCAGCAAGGAAGAAGCCACTGCTCCAAAACTGCCATAAAACTGCCAGACTACGGTTTGCAACTGCACATGGGGACAGAGATTGTACTTTTTGGAGAAATGTCCTCTGGTTCTGATGAAACAAAAATATAACTTTTTGGTCATAATGACCATCGTTATGTTTGGAGGAAAAAGGGGGAAGCTTGCAAGCCGAGGAACACCATCCCAACCGTGAAGCACGGGGGTGGCAGTATCATGATGTGTGGGTGCATTGCTGCAGGAGGTACTGGTGCACTTCACAAAATAGATGGCATCATGAGGGAGGAAAATGATGTGGATATATTGAAGAAACATCTCAAGACATCAGTCAGGAAGTTAAAGCTTGGTCGCAAATGGGTCTTCCAAATAGACAATGACCCCAAGCATACTTCCAAAGTTGTGGCAAAATGGCTTAAGGACAACAAAGTCAAGGTATTGGAGTGGCCATCACAAAGCCCTGACCTCAGTCCTATAGAAAATTTGTGGGCAGAACTGAAAAAGCGTGTGCGAGCAAGGAGGCCTATAAACCCGACTCAGTTACACCAGCTCTGTCAGGAGGAATTGGACAAAATTCACCCAACTTACTGTGGGAAGCTTGTGGAAGGCTACCCAAAACGTTTGACCCAAGTTAAACAATTTAAAGGCAATGCTATCAAATACTAATTGAGTGTATGTAAACTTCTGACCCACTGGGAATGTGATAAAAGAAATAAAAGCTGAAATAAATAATTCTCTCTACTATTGTTCTGACATTTCACATTCTTAAAATAATGTGGTAATTGACCTAAGACAGGGAACGTTTACTAGGATTTAAAGTCAGGAATTATGAAAAACTGAGTTTAAATGTATTTGGCTAAGGTGTATGTAAACGTCCGACTTCAACTGTATGCTGTCCATTGACATTCTAACTACATGTGGTGCCCATTGACATTCTAAATCTCTAACCCAGTTTGTCTCTGTGTACCAACAGTGTAGCAGCAATAGGTGTGTCAGAAATACGTGCTGGCTCTCTGTCACTCACAGGAGGGGGTGACGAGGGCCTCAGCCAGACCCAGTAGAATGTACTGGGGAGCCAGCTGGATGCAGGCCATGGAGGACACCTGTAGCACCTTCCCTGACAGGGCCTGCTCCGTCAGAGGATAGCCCTTCCTGTGGACCTCAAACAGGCCCGCTACCAGGACAGACAGCGACGCACACGCATGACCAAGAGCTGGGAGAGGAGAGGAGGGAGGGGAGGGGAGAGGGAGAGAAACAGAGAGATATGGAGAGAGAGAGACATTAACATTGACTGAGTCACTGATGAGGGTGGTATATGTGCATGTGTGTGCATGCTTGTGTGCCATGTGCATCTGTGTGTGTGCTGTGTGTATCAGTGTGTGTGCTGTGCGTGTGTGCCATGTGTGCATGCCTACTGATGACTCTGGCAGGGGAGAAGGGTGTTTTCTCCATGGACAGGTAGCAGGAGGTGATGCACTCCATGAGAGGGGCCAGCAGCAGCAGAGGTAGGATGCTGATGAGGTTCATGGCACCGATGGGCAGGAGGAAGCTGTTCAGGTGCAGGTTAGAGTTCATGGTCTGAATGTAGTAGCCTGATGGAATCTGTGGAAGAGGTCAGGGTACCAACACATTCTAGGACAACTTTATGGAGCAGAAATAAACATTAGAGATTTGCCTTTTTTTACCCCCAATATCTGAAAAATTATGAATTTGCACTTCACATGTCAGTGAAGAGACCTGATGTTCTCCATTACATTGACCTGCCTGAGTGAGGCAGGCGCGGTACAGTAGCTGCAAGCCGTACAGGGGGAAGAGCCTTGCCAGGACCTTGACGTTCTCCACGTGTGTCTCACTGTAGCGCCCCCCGTTGTTCTCCTTGGCGCGGTCCAGCCAGCTGGCTACGTCTCCACTCAGGTGGCGGTAGTGCAGGCAGCACATCTTCAGAGAGTTCAGGAACACCCCCAGAGTGGTCAGCAGGGAACTGCCTGTACAACAACCAAAATATAAGGTTCTAAATAAACAGAGTAAAAACTAAGGGACAACTAGGGAAAGCTCAAAGCAAGTTTATTCACCCAATGAGTCAGACAGCTGAACAGACAAAGACATGATCCCACCAGCACAAGTATATATACTCCACTTTAGGCAGGAAGTTAGGTGATGTGGGTAATAAACTGTCCCTTCTCCCTTATTGTGACCTGACCTGGGGTCCTATTAATCCACAGCTCTCCACCCTTATCAGTGACGGCAATCATGTGAGTGCCAACCCCCTGGCTCATATCCAACCTTAATTGACCGCACCATATACATTCCTCCTACACATAACCATTAATTTCTGGTGTAGCAAGTATTTCAAATTACAACCCAACAACTGAAACCAGGGATATTTTACATTCCAAGTTTAGAAATCGGAACCTATCAACATCAATACTAGAATAGCCCACAACAAGCACGTCAATACTAGAATAGACCACAACAACCACGTCAATACTAGACTAGACTACAACAACCACATCAATACTAGACTAGACTACAACAAGCACATCAATACTAGACTACAACAAGCACATCAATACTAGACTACAACAAGCACATCAATACTAGACTACAACAAGCACATCAATACTAGACTACAACAAGCACATCAATACTAGACTACAACAAGCACATCAATACTAGACTACAACAAGCACATCAATACTAGACTACAACAAGCACATCAATACTAGACTACAACAAGCACATCAATACTAGACTACAACAAGCACATCAATACTAGACTACAACAAGCACATCAATACTAGACTACAACAAGCACATCAATACTAGACCACAACAACCACAACAATACTAGAATAGAACACAACAACCACAACAATACTAGAATAGACCACAACAAGCACATCAATACTAGACTAGACCACAACAAGCACATCAATACTAGACTAGACCACAACAAGCACATCAATACTAGACTAGACCACAACAAGCACATCAATACTAGACTAGACCACAACAAGCACATCAATACTAGACTACAACAAGCACATCAATACTAGACTACAACAACCACATCAATACTAGACTACAACAAGCACATCAATACTAGACTACAACAAGCACATCAATACTAGACTACAACAAGCACATCAATACTAGACCACAACAACCACAACAATACTAGAATAGACCACAACAACCACAACAATACTAGAATAGACCACAACAAGCACAACAATACTAGAATAGACCACAACAAGCACATCAATACTAGACTAGACCACAACAAGCACATCAATACTAGACTAGACCACAACAAGCACATCAATACTAGACTAGACCACAACAAGCACATCAATACTAGACTAGACCACAACAAGCACATCAATACTAGACTAGACCACAACAAGCACATCAATACTAGACTAGACCACAACAACCACATCAATACTAGACTAGACCACAACAACCACATCAATACTAGAATAGACCACAACAACCACATCAATACTAGAATAGACCACAACAACCACATCAATACTAGAATAGACCACAACAACCACATCAATACTAGAATAGACCACAACAACCACATCAATACTAGAATAGATCACAACAACCACATCAATACTAGAATAGACCACAACAATACTAGATTAGACCACAACAACAACCACATCAATACTAGAATAGACCACAACAATACTAGATTAGACCACAACAACAACCACATCAATACTAGAATAGACCACAACAACCACATCAATACTAGAATAGACCACAACAACCCCATCAATACTAGAATAGACCACAACAACCACATCAATACTAGAATAGACCACAACAACCACATCAATACTAGAATAGACCACAACAACCACATCAATACTAGAATAGACCACAACAACCACATCAATACTAGAATAGACCACAACAACCCCATCAATACTAGAATAGACCACAACAACCCCATCAATACTAGAATAGACCACAACAACCACATCAATACTAGAATAGACCACAACAACCACATCAATACTAGAATAGACCACAACAACCACATCAATACTAGAATAGACCACAACAACCACATCAATACTAGAATAGATCACAAAAACCTAGGTATATACATACACTGTAACGTAAAGGTGAGACTGTCTGAGGTTGTGTTACCTTTCTTGGGCCTGAAGATAAGGTTGTTGCGGACCATGTGTATGGCGATGAGCATCAGCAGCACAGACATGAAGGGGATGAGGAAGCCCAGGTTGTTGGCCACTGACTGCTGGATGTAGGCGATTCCCAGAAACACTATTGTCGAGTTCAGGTTCACCAGCCAGTAGAACCTGAGAGGACAACATAATGACCAGGCTTGAGGGGAAACTTTTCGGAATGAAATGCAGGCCCTGTGATCTCCACATTAATCTTGGTACCCTTAACCAAATCAGCTAGTCCCTGAGAGTCTATATACACTGCTCAAAAAAATAAAGGGGACACTTAAACAACACAATGTAACTCCAAGTCAATCACACTTCTGTGAAATCAAACTGTCCACTTAGGAAGCAACACTGATTGACAATACATTTCTGTTTATTATGCTGTTGTGCAAATGGAATAGACAACAGGTGGAAATTATAGGCAATTAGCAAGACACCCCCAATAAAGGAGTGGTTCTGCAGGTGGTGACCACAGACCACTTCTCAGTTCCTATGCTTCCTGGCTGATGTTTTGGTCACTTTTGAATGCTGGCGGTGCTTTCACTCTAGTGGTAGCATGAGACGGAGTCTACAATCCACACAAGTGGCTCAGGTAGTGCAGCTCATCCAGGATGGCACATCAATGCGAGCTGTGGCAAGAAGTTTTGCTGTGTCTGTCAGCGTAGTGTCCAAAGCATGGAGGCGCTACCAGGAGTCAAGCCAGTACATCAAGAGACCTGGAGGAGGCCGTAGGAGGGCAACAACCCAGCAGCAGGACCACTACCTCCGCCTTTGTGCAAGGAGGAGCACTGCCAGAGCCCTGCAAAATGACCTCCAGCAGGCCACAAATGTGCATGTGTCTGCTCAAACGGTCAGAAACAGACTCCATGAGGGTGGTATGAGGGCCCGACATCCACAGGTGGGGGTTGTGCTTACAACCCAACATCGTGCAGGACGTTTGGCATTTGCCAGAGAACACCAAGATTGGCAAATTCGCCACTGGCACCCAGTGCTCTTCACAGATGAAAGCAGGTTCACACTGAGCACATGTGACAGACGTGACAGTCTGGAGACGCCGTGGAGAACGTTCTGCTGCCTGCAACATCCTCCAGCATGACCGGTTTGGCGGTGGGCCAGTCATGGTGTGGGGTGGCATTTCTTTGGGGGCCGCACAGCCCTCCATGTGCTCGCCAGAGGTAGCCTGACTGCCATTAGGTACCGAGATGTGATCCTCAGACCCCTTGTGAGATCATATGCTGGTGCGGTTGGCCCTGGATTCCTCCTAATGCAAGACAATGCTAGACCTCATGTGGCTGGAGTGTGTCAGCAGTTCCTGCAAGAGGAAGGCACTGATGCTATGGACTGGCCCGTCGGTTCCCCAGACCTGAATCCAATTGAGCACATCTGGGACATCATGTCTCGCTCCATCCACCAACGCCAAGTTGCACCACAGACTGTCCAGGAGTTGGCGGATGCTTTAGTCCAGGTCTGGGAGGAGATCCCTCAGGATACCATCCACCACCTCATCAGGAGCATGCCCAGGCGTTGTAGGGAGGTCATACAGGCACGTGGAGGCCACACACACTACTGAGCCTCATTTTGACTTGTTTTAAGGACATTACATCAAAGTTGGATCAGCCTGTAGTGTGGTTTTCCACTTTAATTTTGAGTGTGACTCCAAATCCAGACCTCCATGGGTTGATAAATTTGATTTCCATTGATAATTTTTGTGTGATTTTGTTGTCAGAACATTTAACTATGTAAAGAAACAAGTATTTAATAAGAATATTTCATTCATTCAGATCTAGGATGTGTTATTTTAGTGTTCCCTTTATTTTTTTGAGCAGTGTATATCAACACAGAGATTGGCAAAAGATACATCAAAATGGATCTTGTTACAAATACAATATTCTCTAAAGAACGATGTATCAAACTAAAATACAAAATACTTTTGTAGTTGTAGTTAGATAATCTACAAATACATACAGGTAAATACATTTATAATTTACATTGTAAATACATTTACATTTATAAGTACACACCTTCACTACAATATTCTCCCTTCACTACAAGATTCTCAGTAATGCTAACATTTATTTTTTTATTTGCTATGACTGATATGTGGTTGTTCATCTACTGTACCTTAGTTGAATCCCTTGTAAATTGCACTGGTTATGAGTGTCTGCTAAATGACAAACGTTAACATTTAAATAAAAAAATTAACAATCGCAAAGCACACTGGGTATTATTATTGGCCTTCTTTTGGGTGCGGAGGTCATTATTTTAATACCCAGCATGCTTTTCAACTGTTCTTTTTTACTTTACATTTAGCACAGTGATTCTCAACTGGGGATCGCGCGGGACTTGTACAGGAATATATATACACTATATATATATATATATATATATACCTATATATATATATACCTGTTTTTAAAATAAAACATGTTGAAGGCAAACGGTGCATCACTTATTGTTGCTGACTTTACACATGCAGCGTGTCCGTAGTGGTAAAATGGCTAGCTACGTTCGGGCTCTGAGGGTTTGGCGCTGCACACACTCACTGAACAATAACGTTCTCGCCCCACACACACACACTGATGCAAAGAAATTACAGATTTCTCAACATACTGTGAGGATCTGTGTTTATGCACTATAGCCCACCACCATATCAATTGTGATTGAATATTATTAGCTGTATCTGCTGTGTGTGTGTGTGTGTGTGTGTGTGTGTGTGTGTGTGTGTGTGTGTGTGTGTGTGTGTGTGTGTGTGTGTGTGTGTGTGTGTGTGTGTGTGTGTCAGGGTGGGGGTGTGTGTACATCACAAGGCTTAGTCGAGATGGAAAAACACTGAACAGTACAATAACAGGAAATGAGTAAGTGTAGCAACTGGGGCACGGTGCAAAACAGAGCTAATCTACTCAACAACAAGAACTGGACATCCGGAGCGCCAAGGGGCTGGGACAAGCCTGGGCGCCTGCGACAGGCTGAGCAAGTTTAAACCACGCTCAGCCTCTACTGTGATAGGTCAACGGACGAGTTGGAACTATCTCTGTCACAGTATAAAAACTGTTGTTTGTGCACATTCCAGCAGTTCCTGTTTTGCCCTGCGTGGTGACACAGAGAACCCGTATATACGAAGATTGCATTTGCCATTTATTGCTTGAGTTAATCAAAAGTAATTAAAGAAAAATAGCAGACCTTACCTTTTATTTATCCTGATATCGGATTCGAAAGACGCAGCCCTTTCAATACACGGTACAAGAAAGTCACTTTGCGCATCATACCTTGCGGCCCAGCACATTGCTAAACCCACAGCAGCAGAGAAGATCTCATACTCCCTGCTGCAATTGATATCTGCACTGATTTCTTGGTAGTCAGCCACCAACAAACTTAAAACCACAACCCCTATCCAGTAGTGATTTTAGCATGTAGATCTTGTTGGGGCAAACAACCCCCCCCTAAAAAATGTTGATGCATGCCAGCAAACCAACAACACAACACTAAACAATACATTAATTGCACTATAACGGGAACAAATGATGCCCACACAATTAAAGCTGTCCCAACACCTTGCCACTGCTACACCTGGCTATCAGCGGAGCCTTGTCTGGCAGCGAAACAGTTCATTCCTTTAGAAAAAAACTTAGCTGGCATGACTGACTTGCTTAAACAAATGTGGTTTTAACTGACAATTGAGATGTGCAAACTATGGCATAAGGGGACGACGAGCGGATAAGAGGCAATCCGTAATTTCGATTAAGATATTCATAAGCGAGCTAGGATGGACGTAGTCAATATAACTATTTGTTCAGCACTTTTGAAATGTACAGCGACAGAATTCAGAACATTGGCCGTTCTTACAATATTCTCTCTGTACAGAACAGTAGGATAGATAAAGGGGGCATATAAGCAGACAACGAAAGCTCTTACAATATTTAATGATTAACGTTACATTTCTCTAAAACAGGTTATAGGCTACATCTGCACCACCAAGTCAGAACAGTAGGCAAAATTAGGAAGGCAAACAGGACCAAATGATTAGGGTGAGGCACATGGGCTACTAACAGCTTACTACACAACATACAATTGGTATTTTTTAGCTACAGTATACATAACTTCCTAGCATATTACATAATTTATGCAGCAGCATACAATACATTTTTGGACTCACCTTATTGTGCTGTGCTCACTTGAACGGGAAGGTGGCGCTGAGGTCATTCGTGGGTAAATTTTGTCATCAAACTTTGTCATCAAAGTCTGACATTCTCTGATTTATGGTTCTTTCAAGACAACTGGGAACTCTGAAAAAAACAAGTTTGAATCATGATGACGTCAGTGATCTTCATGTCGGCGCTCTAGAAAGAGGCCCAAGTTCCCGCCTTGCAATTCCGAGTAGGATGACCGTTCAAAAATCTATTTGCCATGTCAGAGATCATTTTTTTTCAGAGTTACCAGTTGTCTTGAACTTACTGAAATCAGATTTCACAGTTCTGAGTTTCAGGTTGTTTTGAGTGTGGCAGAAGTCATGCTGGATTGACAGCATGGCCAATGTTGAATGTTTATCCTTTTAAGCTTGGAAGAGAGTCCCTTAAACCAAGATTTGTACCACACACCCACTCCACTGAATAGCAGCCTAGTGATTGCTTTGCAATGCTTGCAGTTAGCCACTGACTGCAGCAGGCCACTGACTCCTTCCAAACCACTCATTGTTGAATTTGCGATTTCCAACTTGTTGTGGAAATGTTTATGTCCAGTGGTCGGTGAGCACCGATACGTTTTTCTCTACATTATTTCTCTTCATATGACAAGGATTAAAAAGGAGGATTTGGCAGTAGTTTGTCGACTTGATTCATGATGACTGATAGCCTGCTAGCTAAGATTTGGAGCCTTCTTGGATGGGCACTTCTAATATAACTCCATGGCAGCACCCAAGGGGCTTGGATTTTCGAGCTTGAAAATACAAATTACATTGGAGTGTAGTTCAGTGTAATTAAAGTTACAATATACATATTTCAAATACATGTAACAGAAATACTGCCCATCTGTGTGTGTGTGTGTGTGTGTGTTTGTGTGTGTGTGTCCACCATGACTGCTAACGTAACATATCACAATCATATCAACTATATTTTCCCCCAACAAAGTATTTATAAAAAATTACATATACATTTATATTTAGTTCATTTCGCAGACGCTCTTATCACACCATAGTTCTATCAGACTTCTGATACCATTGCAGGGTGAAAGGGTGAAGCGATTCAAAAAAAAAATAGTATCGAAAAGTATTTAGAATTTTGAAAATACAAATTACAGTTGTGTAATTCAGCCCAACATAATTCAAATGACCTAAGTAATTAAAATTAAAATACGTATTTCAAATATGTAACATAAACACTGGCATAAATATCTGCCTATTACCCAACACTGTTACATTTCCTTATCAAAGAAACCACACCTCCTGTAGATACAGAGTACACAGTCAAGTAGGAAGACACTCCCTGTCCTCTGGTATAGAGCTCAATGAAACAGAAAGTCATATTTGACACTGGCATTGCTTAACCTACAGGAGAGAGCACCAAAATAGCCGACAATCTAGAACTGTTCTGTTGCTCCATCTGTCTGGATCTACTGAAGGATCCGGTTACTTTTCCCTTCAGACACAGCTGTATGCAACGTCATCTTAGTTTGACTTCCATCTAAACCACATCCTCTGTAGACACAGAGTTTCACAGCCCAGTAGGAAGCCACTCCCTCAATGAAACAGAAAATAATGTGACAAACTGTTGCTCGACTTTCGGGTGAAAGCAACAAAATGGCTGACAATCAGGAACTGTTCTGTTGCTCCATCTGTCTGGATCTACTGAAGGATCCAGTGACTACTGCCTGTGGACACAGTTACTGTATGGGCTGTATTAAAGAAAGCTGGGATCAGGATGTTCTGAAAGGTGTCTACAGCTGTCCACAGTGCAGACAGACCTTCACTCCAAGGCCTACTCTGAAGAGAAACACCGTGCTGGCGGAAGTGTTGGAGAATTTGAAAAGGGCAGATTTCCAAGGTACCACTCCTGCACACTGTTATGCTGAACCTGAAGATGTGGAGTGTGATGTCTGCACTAAGAAAAAACGCAAAGCTGTCAAGTCCTGTCTAGTGTGTCTGGCTTCTTACTGTGAGACTCATCTCCAGCCTCACTACTATGTGCCCCCACTAAAGAAGCATAAGCTTGTCAATGCAGTGACAAATCTACAGGAGAAGATTTGCCCTCATCATGACAAACTGCTAGAGGTTTACTGTCGTACCGATCAGAAGTGTATCTGTCTGCTGTGTGTGATGGATGAACATAAAGGCCATGATACAGTGTCAGCTGCAGCAGAGAGGGCTGAGAAACAGGTAATATGCTGAATATTACTCTCCCATTATATGTAGTATACTTGTTTACATAAAGAATTGCATCATTATTGGACGGATCAAACCACATGACATTAATGTCAACCGATCCAACAAAAAATGGAATCTATTAGCATGCCTTCAATGTAATATCCATCATTATAGAGTAGCAAGTGCAACGTAACCCAGGCAGGTCCATCTCTCCAGTCCTGACTAAAACATTAAGGGTGTGTTTCCCAGACACCAATTAAACCTAGTTCTGGACTAAAAACAAGCATAAAGTGGCAATATGTAACTTTTTGGGCACCTGACCAAATTAACATAGAAATGTGAGTTTTAGGTCTGTCATTCTACTTGAAAGCAAGTCTAAGAAGCAGTAGATATGTTCTATGTGCGCTATTTCTATGCTTCCCTTTCTTAAATTATTTTACTTTCGGTTTTGTTCACCAGCTTCGAACAGCTGAAACAACAATATTTTTGGTGATGGAAAATATATTTCTCAGTGGTTTAGATTGTACAATGACTCTCTACACTATACTTGCTTATTTTGTCACTTAAACTGAAATTAGGCAAACTATTAGAGTTTTAGGAACCAGGAAACAGCTGAGCGATTTCTCCATAGTGCAACTTTAATAGAAAATCTCAATTTAAAATGCTGTCCAGATTAGGCTTGATGTGTGTCTGGGAAACCACCCCAACATGCTGTTTAGTCCAGGATTAGGCTTGATCCGTGTCTGGGAAACCACCCCAACATACTGTTTTGTCCAGGATTAGGCTTGATCTGTGTCTGGGAAACCACCCCAACATACTGTTTTGTCCAGGATTAGGCTTGATCTGTGTCTGGGAAACCACCCCAACATACTGTTTTGTCCAGGATTAGGCTTGATCTGTGTCTGGGAAACCACCCCAACATACTGTCTAGTCCAGGATTAGGCTTGATCCGTGTCTGGGAAACCACCCCATCATACTGTTTAGTCAAGGATTAGGCTTGATCTGTGTCTGGGAAACCACCCCATCATACTGTTTAGTCAAGGATTAGGCTTGATCCGTGTCTGGGAAACCACCCCAACATGCTGTTTAGTCCAGGACTAGGCTTGATCTGTGTCTGGGAAACCACCCCAACATGCTGTTTAGTCCAGGATTAGGCTTGATCCGTGTCTGGGAAACCACCCCATCATACTGTTTAGTCAAGGATTAGGCTTGATCTGTGTCTGGGAAACCACCCCAACATGTAGACAACTTAAATAAGTTTGGTAAGGCAGAGTTTATATTAGTAAAGTATGTAATGTGTTTTTGAGCAGCAACAGTTGGGAGAAACACAGGAGGAAGGGAAGCAGAGAGCCCAGAGGAGAGAGAAGGAGGTGCAGGAGCTGAGACAGGCTGTAGATGCCATTAAGGTGAGTTTAAATCAAGGTTCAAATGATGTGGGTGTCAATGGTTCTGGGGCTCTGGGTTTGGGGAGCCAAGAGGAACGGTCCTGGTGAGAGCTGTGTTTTTCTGTCTTAACAGGAGTCTTCATGGGTAGCCGTGGATGACTTTGAGAGAATGTGTACCATGCACGTCCTTTCATATATCCGCTCCATTGAGAGAAAGCGTTCTGAGGTGAAGGAGCAGATCAAGGCCCAGGAGACGGCTGGAGTGAGTCAGGCTGAAGGACTTCTGAAGCAACTGGAGCAGGAGGTTTCTGAGTTAAAGAGGAGAGATTCTGAGCTGGAGCAGCTGTCACACACAGAGGATCACATCCATTTCCTCCAGGTAACATTACTCTCTGTCTTAGACAATGTTGTCAGTGAATTCTGTTTGAGCTCCAGAAGTCCTTGACTCAATTCATTCTGAATTTATTTTCAGAGTATCGATTCTCTCTGTGACCCTCCTGGACCAAAGGCATTTCCTAGCAGTTTGGAAGCAGTGAAGAAATTTGTCTCTGAACAGAAAGAGCGAATGAAAAATACATGCAAGGAGGAAACCGACAAGATCTTGAGTTGTCTTGAAAAAGATTTGTGTATGGCTAGTAGAATCTTATCTACATTGAACCAAAACATAAACGCAACATGCCAAGTGTTTCATGAGCTAAAATAAAAGATCCCAGAAATGTTCCATCAAAAATAGATTATTTCTCTCAAATGTTGTGCAAAACTTTGTTTACATCCCTGTTAGTGAGCATTTCTCCTTTTCCAAGATAATCCATCCAACTGACAGGTGTGGCATATCAAGAAGCTGATTAAACAGCATGATCATTACACAGGTGCACCTTGTGCTGGGGGCAATAAAAGGCCACTCTAAAATGTGCAGTTCTCACACAACACAATGCCACAGATGTCTCAATTTTTGAGGGACTGTAATTGGCATATTGACTGCAGGCATATTGACTGCAGGAACCAGAGCTGTTGCCAGAGAATGTAATGTTAATTTCTCTACCATAAGCTACCTTCAACAGCGTTTTAGAGAATTTGGCAGTACATCCAACCAGCCTCACAACCACATGTATGGTGTTGTGTAGCCAAGCGGTTTGCTGATGTCAATGTTGTGAACAGAGTGCCCCATGGTGGCGGTGGTGTTATGGTATGGGTAGGCATAAACTACAGACAATGAACACAATTGCATTTTATCAATGGCAATTTGAATGCACAGAGATACTGTGTCTGTGAACAACATATGCATTATCTCTGTAATTCCCAGTCATGTGAAATACATAGAATAGGGCCTAATGAATTTATTTCAATATATTTAGGTTCATTATAATTTATACATATGGTATGTCAAGTGAAAAAATCATAAAATCATTATTAAGGTGGTTGAATTGCAGTGAGAAGTAATACATAATGTTTGAACTTTCTCTTGGTACGTTTCTGGTTAAAGTAATAAGAGTTTTGTAATTCTAAGGTAAAAATTTTGTAAATGACTCTAACTCTATCTGTCTTCACAGTGACAAATCCATCTTCACCACCTGTGCAAGAGTACAGCACGAGAAGTGGATTTTTGAAAAGTGAGTAATAATTATTTTTGCCTCTGGCGCTCTTCTTCGGTATAATGGTGTTCGCAACAATTACATGTGCATTCCGCCACCTACTGTGCGGCTGGATAATAAAACTCCCAAAAAATGAAATATTGAGGGACACACCCACTCATTCATGGGTTTTTCTTTAATTCATGAGGTGGTCAACTGTAATGCATTTTATTTAACACGTGTGCCTTGTTAAATGTTAATTTGTGGAATTTATTAATGCGTTTGAGCCAATCAGTTGTGTTGTGACAATGTAGGGGTGGTATACAGAAGATAGCCCTATTTGGTAAAAGACCAAATCCATATTATGGCAAGAACAGCTCAAATAAGCA
Source organism: Salvelinus fontinalis (assembly GCF_029448725.1). NCBI lineage: Eukaryota > Metazoa > Chordata > Actinopteri > Salmoniformes > Salmonidae > Salvelinus > Salvelinus fontinalis. Next base: position 7,242,624 of record NC_074669.1, read on the forward strand.
AAGAGAAACGACAGTCCATCATTACCTTAAAACATGAAGGTCAGTCAATCAAGTGCAGTCAAAAAAAACAAACACATGATGAAACTGGCTCTCATGAGGACCGCCCCAGGAAAGGAAGACCCAGAGTTACCTCTGCTGCAGAGGATAAGTTCATTAGAGTTTCCAGCCTCAGAAATTGCAGCCCAAATAAATGCTTCAGAGTTCAAGTAACAGACACATCTCAACATCAACTGTGATGAGTTGGTTCTGACCTAGAATATGTGGACAACTATAAATACCTAGGTGTCTGGTTAGACTAACTTTCCTTGCAGACTCATATTAAACATCTCCAATCCAAAATAAAATCTAGAATCGGCTTTCTATTTCGCAACAAAGCCTCCTTCATTCACGCTGCCAAACTTACCCTAGTAAAACTGACTATCCTACCGATCCTCGACTTTGGCGATGTCTTCTACAAAATAGCTTCCAATACTCTACTCAGCAAACTGGATGCAGTCTATCACAGTGCTATCCGTTTTGTTACCAAATCACCTTATACCACCCACCACTGCGATCTGTATGCTCTAGTCGGCTGGCCCTCGCTACATATTCGTCGCTAGACCCACTGGCTCCAGGTCATCTATAAGTCTATACTAGGTAAAGCTCCACCTTATCTCAGTTCACTGGTCACGATAACACCCACCCGTAGCACACGTTCCAGCAGGTATATCTCACTAATCATCCCCAAAGCCAACACCTCATTTGGCCGCCTTTCCTTCCAGTTCTCTGCTGCCATTGACTGTAGCGAATTGCAAAAATAGCTGAAGTTGGAGACTTATATTTCCCTCACCTACTTTAAACATCAGCTATCTGAGCAGCTAACCGATCGCTGCAGCTGTACATAGTCCATCAGTAAATAGCCCACCCATCTACCTACCTCATCCCCATACTACAACAACATTTTCAGACAAGATAGAACGACCAAAGGGGGCGGTGTTGCAATCTACTGCAGAGATAGCCTGCAGAGTTCCGTCCTACTATCCAGGTCTGTACCCAAACAATTTGAACTTCTGCTTTTAAAAATCCACCTCTCTAAACACAAGTCTCTCACCGTTGCCGCTTGCTATAGACCACCCTATGCCCCCAGCTGTGCTCTGGACACCATATGTGAACTGATTGCCACCCATCTATCTTCAGAGCTCGTGCTGTTAGGTGACCTAAACTGGGACATGCTTAACACCCCAGCAATCCTACAATCTAAGCTTGATGCCCTCAATCTCACACAAATTATCAATGAACCTACCAGGTACCACCGCAAAGCCGTAAACACGGGCACCCTCATAGATATAATCCTAACTAACTTGCCCTCTAAATACACCTCTGCTGTTTTCAACCAAGATCTCAGCGATCACTGCCTCATTGCCTGCATCCGTAATGGGTCGGCGATCAAACGACCTCCACTCATCACTGTCAAACGCTCCCTGAAACACTTCAGCGAGCAGGCCTTTCTAATCGACCTGGCCCGGGTATCCTGGAAGGATATTGACCTCATCCCATCAGTAGAGGATGCCTGTCTATTTTTTTTAAATGCCTTCCTCACCATCTTAAATAAGCATGCCCCATTCAAGAAATTTAGAACCAGGAACAGATATAGCCCTTGGTTCTCTCCAGACCTGACTGCCCTTAACCAAAACAAAAACATCCTATGGCGTTCTGCATTAGCATCGAACAGCCCCCGTGATATGCAACTTTTCAGGGAAGTTAGAAACCAATATACACAGGCAGTTAGAAAAGCCAAGGCTAGCTTTTTCAAGCAGAAATTTGCTTCCTGCAACACAAACTCAAAAAAGTTCTGGGACACCGTAAAGTCCATGGAGAATAAGAACACCTCCTCCCAGCTGCCCACTGCACTGAGGATAGGAAACTCTGTCACCACCGATAAATCCACTATAATTGAGAATTTCAATAAGCATTTTTCTACGGCTGGCCATGCTTTCCACCTGGCTACCCCTACCCCGGTCAACAGCACTGCACCCACCACAGCAACTCGCCCAAGCCTTCCCCATTTCTCCTTCTCCCAAATCCAGTCAGCTGATGTTCTGAAAGAGTTGCAAAATCTGGACCCATACAAATCAGCCGGGCTAGACAATCTGGACCCTTTCTTTCTAAAACTATCTGCCGAAATTGTTGCAACCCCTATTACTAGCCTGTTCAACCTCTCGTGTCGTCTGAGATTCCCAAAGATTGGAAAGCAGCTGCCGTCATCCCCCTCTTCAAAGGGAGGGACACTCTTGACCCAAACTGCTACAGACCTATATCTATACTACCCTGCCTTTCTAAGGTCTTCGAAAGCCAAGTCAACAAACAGATTACCGACCATTTCGAATCCCACCACACCTTCTCCGCTATGCAATCTGGTTTCAGAGCTGGTCATGGGTGCACCTTAGCCACGCTCAAGGTCCTAAATGATATCTTAACCGCCATCGATAAGAAACAATACTGTGCAGCCGTATTCATTGACCTGGCCAAGGCTTTCGACTCTGTCAATCACCACATCCTCATCGGCAGACTTGATAGCCTTGGTTCCTCAAACGATTGCCTCGCCTGGTTCACCAACTACTTTTCTGATAGAGTTTAGTGTGTCAAATCGGAGGGCCTGTTGTCCGGGCCTCTGGCAGTCTCTATGGGGGTGCCACAGTGTTCAATTCTTGGGCCGACTCTCTTCTTTGTATACATCAATGATGTCGCTCTTGCTGCTGGTGAGTCTCTGATCCACCTCTATGCAGACGACATTGTTCTGTATACTTCTGGCCCTTCTTTGGACACTGTGTTAACAACCCTCCAGATGAGCTTCAAAGCCATACAACTCTCCTTCCATGGCCTCCAACTGCTCTTAAATACAAGTAAAACTAAATGCATGCTCTTCAACCGATCGCTGCCTGCACCTGCCCGCCCGTCCAGCATCACTACTCTGGACGGTTCTGACTTAGAATATGTGGACAACTACAAATACCTAGGTGTCTGGTTAGATTGTAAACTCTCCTCCCTGAATCACATCAAACAGCTCCAATCCAAAGTTAAATCTAGAATTGGCTTCCTATTTCGCAACAAAGCCTCCTTCACTCATGCTGCCAAATATAGCCTCGTAAAACTGACCATCCTACCGATCCTTGACTTCGGCGATGTCATTTACAAAATAGCCTCCAATACCCTACTCAATAAATTGGATGCAGTCTATCACAGTGCCATCCGTTTTGTCACCAAAGCCCCATATACTACCCACCACTGCGACCTGTACGCTCTCGTTGGCTGGCCCTCACTTCATACTCGTCGCAAAACCCACTGGCTCCAGGTCATCTACAAGACCCTGCTAGGTAAAATCCCCCTTATTTCAGCTCGCTGGTCACCATAGCAGCACCCACCTGTAGCACGTGCTCCAGCAGGTATTTCTCTCTGGTCACCCCAAAAACCAATTCCTCCTTTGGCCACCTCTCCTTCCAGTTCTCTGCTGCCAATGACTGGAACGAACTACAAAAATCTCTGAAACTGGAAACACTTATCTCCCTCACTAGCTTTAAGCACCAGCTGTCAGAGCAGCTCACAGATTACTGCACCTGTACATAGCCCCTCTATAATTTAGCCCAAACAACTACCTCTTTCCCTACTGTATTTATTTATTTAGCTATTTTGCACCCCATTATTTCTATTTCTACTTTGCACATTCTTCCACTGCAAATCTACAAATCTATCTTCCAGTGTTTTACTTGCTATATTGTATTTACATCGCCACCATGGCCTTATTTTGCCTTTACCTCCCTTATCTCACCTCATTTGCTCACATTGTATATATACTTATTTTTGTACTTTATTATTGACTCTATGTTTGTTTTACTCCATGTGTAACTCTGTGTTGTTGTATGTGTCGAACTGCTTTGCTTTCTCTTGGCCAGGTCGCAATTGTAAATGAGAACTTGTTCTCAACTTCCCTACCTGGTTAAATAAAGGTGAAATAAAATAAATAAATAAAAGTCAAAATTTGAGATATTTGGTTCCAACCGCCATGTCTTTGTGAGACGCAGAGTAGGTGAACAGATTATCTCCGCATGTGTGGTTCCCACAGTGAAGGATGGAGGAGGAGGTGTGATGGTGCTTTGCTGGTGACACTGTCAGTGATTTATTTCGAATTCAAGGCATACTAAACCAGCATGGCTACCACCGCATTCTGCAGCGATACGCCATCCCATCTGGTTTGCGCTTAGTGGGACTATCATTTGTCTTCAACAGGACAATGACCCAGCACACCTCCAGGCTGTGTAAGGGCTATTTAAGCTTTTAACTGATGTATAACACTTGTATTTTCATGAATGCTTAATATTACGAATGTTGCATTTTTGAATTTCGCGCTCTGCAATTTCACCGGATGTTGGCCAGATGGGACGCTAGCATGCCATTGATCCGCAAGAAGTTTTAACCAACCAGGAGAGTGATGGAGTGCTGCATCAGATGACCTGGCCTCCACAATCCCCCGAACTCAACCCAATTGAGATGGTTTGGGATGAGTTGGACCGCAGAGTGAAGGAAAAGCAGCCAACAAGTGCTCAGCATATGTGGGAACTCCTTGGAAAAGCATTCCAGGTGAAGCTGGTTGAGAGAAAGCCAAGCATGTGCAAAACTGTCATCATGGCAAAGGGTGGCTATTTTGAAGAATATCAAATATATTTTGATTTGGGATAACACTTTTTTGGTTACTACATGATTCCATATGTGTTATTTCATAGTTTTGATGTGTTCACTATTATTCTACAATGTAGAAAATAGTAAAAAAAAAAAAAAAACCTTGAATGAGTAGGTGTGTCCAAACCTTTGACTGGTACTTAATATATATACAAACTATTAATAACGAAAATGCAATTAAACTAAATCAGTATGCTTTTCTAACAACATTCTAATCAGGTCCCAACACAGGCTCAGAAGGACATTTCCTGGCGACAGTACTCCTTGCAGTGCTTATGCCGTGAAGTCTTGGAGGACCCAAAAAACTTCTCAGCTTCAGATATAATGATGTCCAGCTTCTTGGACACTTATGCAGTACAATTAATAACTGTGGCTATAAATGCTACAAAATCCAATACGTGTATCAAGATCACTTGATTGACGTATAACATTTGCAACTGGTTCAGCACTGTGGCCTCTTTAATCCTCAATGGGATTGGTGTCGTCGCTAACGCGGTTGAGCTAACGTGAGTTAATGTGATTAGCATGACATTGTAAGTAACAAGAACATTTCCCAGGACATAGACATGTCTTATTTGGCAGAAAGCTTACATTCTTGTTAATCTAACTGCGCTGTCCAATTTACAGTAGCTATTACAGTGAAATAATACCATGCTATTGATTGAGGAGAGTGCATAAGTATGTAATTGCAATTGTATCAATAAAGCAATTAGGCACATTTGGGCAGACTTGATACAACATTTTGAACAGTAATGTAATGGTTCATTGGATCAGTCTAAAGCTTTGCACATACACTGCTGCCATCTAGTGGCCAAAATCTAAATTGTGCCTAGATTGCAATAATACATGGTGGCCTTTCTCTTAAATTTCAAAGATAATGAAAAAAACACATTGTATTATCTTTTACCAGATCTAATGTGATATTCACCTACATTACTTTCACATTTCCACAAACTTCAAAGTGTTTATTTTCAAATGGTATCAAGAATATGCATATCCTTGCTTCAGGTCCCGAGATACAGGCAGTTAGATTTGGGTATGTCATTTTAGGCGAAAATTGTTAAAAAGGCTCTGATCCTTACATTTTTCCTAATTTAGCAGACGCTCTTATCCAGAGCGACTTACAGGAGTAATTAGGGTTAAGTGCCTTGCTCAAGGGCACATAGTCAGATTTTTCACCTAGTTGGCGGAGATTAGAACTAGCTACCTTTCGGTACCGGCCCAACTCCCAGCTGTCCACTTCATGAGTCAATAATTATGCAAGCCACAATGCACACTCCTTTTGTTCTTTTGTTAAACATGATATCAACACCATACCACTCCTGGTTACTTTGACAGCATCTACTTTTCTCAGTGCCTTCTTCACCATCCTTGTGACTTCAAAAGGGTTTCCCAAAGAAACATCCTTATCCAAAAACTTACTCCAACAAGCAACGATTCATCAGAATCAATTTTTTCCCTTTTGTTCCATTCTTGGACTTCACTATTGTCCACTCATCTTCAAACACTTCTGCTTCCTCCATCTCAACCTCTCTCTCCGTAGCCTCTGTTCTTCTTAATCTCCAATCACCGCCTTGTTTCTCGATGCCCTCAATATTGCTACGCACCCATTCTTTTTTCACTACCGCCTTTCTCTCTCTTTTGCACTCTTTGCCTCCTCCCATGTCTCTCTCACTCATGCACACACCCCCGCCTCCCCACACACACACAGCACTGACCTAGTATGATTTACGACCTCTTTTGCAGACTATCGCACCATGGAAGTGGATCCCAACACAGCATGTGCAACTCTCTCTCTGTCGAACAGAAACAAGGAGATAGCATGGAGTGACAAGGCCCAGGCCTATTCAGACCATCTAGACAGGTTTACTTACTATCACCAGGCTCTGTGCAAAGAGGGTCTGTCTGAAACCTGCTACTGGGAGGTAGAGTGGAGCGGGGGGATCGTTGATGTGGCAGTCTCATACAGAGGGATCAGCAGGAAAGGTTGGGGCAATGACTGTTGTTTTGGACACAATGATCAGTCCTGGAGTTTGGTCTGCTCTCCCTCCAGTTGTTCATTCTGGCACAATAATAACTACAAAACCAACATCCCTGTCCCCCGTGCCTCCAGAGTAGGAGTGTACCTGGACCACAAGGCAGGTACTCTGTCCTTCTACAGTGTCTCTGACACAATGACCCTCCTCCACAGAGTCCAGACCACATTCACTCAGCCCCTCTATCCTGGGTTTGGAGTTGATTTAGGATCATCTCTAAAGATATGCCACCTGCCAGTATGACAATGCTCTAACAACACTCAAACCCCTCCTAACATGTTATGGTCCTGGTACAGCAACCCTAGGCTTGCTCTACTGGCATTTCTACTCACTTTATTTTTGTTAAATATGCTGTGCCAGATCCTTTTGTAAAAAGGATTGCACTTTTAAAAAAGGAGTGCCGTTATTTTGGTTAAGGGTTTGTAGGCATTTCATGTCGCATGTGACAAATACAATTGTATTTATTTTGATTTTTTATTCCATTTTAATTTCAGCTCGTCTATATTAGTAGTGTCGTGGCTGAATCAGAATTAGTTAGGTAACATAGATAAATAAGATGTTTTATCTTATCCTTGTCATTAGAATGTCTTCTTTTGGACTATACTGTTGGCAGTTATCCCTTCTCAGCCAGGGCTCAGTCACTTGGGGCCAGAGAGGGGAGAGGTCAGGCTTGTCTTCATATGTCAATGTATCTGTTAAACCATGTGATGCTATGAAGAATATCAGAAGAGGAGGAGGACAGAATGAAGGCTTGTCTTCTTATGGGAATGTGTCTGTAACTATTGTATGTCCCTTCTGAGGATGCCCTTATCTTGACCTACTATTTGACCTAAGAGACTCACTGTCTTTTCTGAGCTTGTCCAGGAGGGGGTGTATTTGAGATGGGAGTATCTGGAATTGACAATTTATATATGCCATTGGATGAGGTAATGTTTTGGTCCTAAGTGGTACCAAGAACGAGATTAGAATCTCGTTTTAGGAGACCAAACTGAACGATAATTTATAGCTAATGCTATCTAGCTATGGGATACTCCTCTTTCAAGTAAAAGGTTCTTTGTAATGTTCCTAAGATCGTTTGTTCGTCATGTGAGTTGAGAGGGGTGTGTCTTGGCTATAAATGATACCAAGAATTGTTTTGTAGGGACTCTCATTCATTTCAATTCATTTATAGACACTGAATTGATCTGAGAGTCAAAAAGGGCTATGGTGAAGTTCATATATAATTAAAGATGGACTTTATAATATAACTCTGACTTGTGTGTGGTTGGCTCTCTCATCATTGAGTAATACAGGAAATTACCACGACATTAGATGGGCAAGCACTCCTGGCTTCATATGTGTTTTGATTGTCAGATTAATCAAATTAAAGTAAGATTGGTATGACTTTTTTTGTCCAATACAACAGGTTAAATGTGTATAGTACAGTTTCGTTACTGTTTCAAGGCATCACCTCTACCCTGTTGAGCACATACACACACCCCACTATAATGCAACAACCCACCAGTTGAAGAAGGAGAGTAGCTGGTGCTGGTCGTAGCCCTGTAGTTTGTATGGCCCCATGGGACAGAGGATGGCACGGATACCCCCGATGCCCAGGGCAGCTGCAAGCAGGCCAGTGTAGAACAGGATGTGCTGTTCCCGGTGCTCCATCTGGTGAATCATGTTGTGCGTGTCGATGTAGAAGTCCTCGAACGGGAACGCCACCACTGGGAGCATGGCTGTGCCTGAGGGAGGATGGGGGAGTGGAATCAGAATTCCATTAGAGGGATTTTATTTAGATTGGGAAAATGTCAATAGTATGGGGCAAAGTAGGGATCTGAGAAGTAGAGAGCTCAGAAGTAATTCAGCCCTAATGTGTCAATTATTTAGAAGGGATGATTCATCAATCAAATGTATTTTTATAAATCCCTTTATCCAACAGCAGTTGTCACAGAGTAAGACAAATGGTGGTAGAAGTGGGTACACATTTGAAAGTTCAGCCATGTACTGCATAACATGACAGAGCTGGTAAATACTGAAACAGAAGGAAGTTCAATTTAGAATTTAAGATAAGATAAGTCTAAGTTTTTTGCATCATCTAAGATGCACGTTTTTTGTACTAAGATGCTAGCTCCATGATTTTCAAATGTCTCGATACGACCCGTCAGACTCAGATCAGTCCGTTTATGAATAACATAACCAGTTATATTCCAGGAAGATTAAGTACTTTGCCATCGGGACAAATTTTGTTAAAATTTCAAACTGTCGGAAAATCCAAACTTGCTAAATCAATGTAGATAATTGCTAACTAGCTAGCTGAGCTAGGCTAGTTGATCTGAACCACAAATCTATGACAAACAAAAGGCTACTACATGTACTGATAATTAATGTACTGCTATCAATGTGCCATTGTAAGTGGCATATTAGCTTTCAAGACTTAGACCTCAATACATAGCTAGTTAGATGATTTTGTCTACTTGGCGGACCTCACAATTCCCTAATGTTATGTGTTAAGTCTCATTGGATCTAACGTTATTGAGATGCTAGTCAGGTAGACTGAGGCTAGTTAGATAGGCTGTGTGGGGGTAATTCAGGACACAGAGAGCACCCATTAGGTGTTGTGGTATAATGAACCGTACTTTTTACAAGCAGCCATGGTCCTTAGAGATGTAGCTAGAGAGAGTGGACTCCCATGGTCAGTTGGCATAGGCCTGCACTGGGGCTCAACTGCAGTTACACCACTATCTCTAATATTACAGAACCTATTTTCTCAGAACCTTGTCATTTTCAGTTGTCTAACTCTGTGACAACTGTTGTTGGAAAAAGGGCTTTATAAAATACAATTGATTGATGGATCATCCCTTCTAAATAATTGACACGTTAGGGCTGAATTACCTCTGGAGTTCTCTACTTCTCAGATCCCTACTTTGCCCCATACTATTACTGTGTGTCTGGGTGCTACTCTAAGGTGAGACAGAAAATTCAATAATGAGTCATCAGAAGTAATGGGGTTGGTTTGAGGACACATCCAGGGTCCAACTGCTAGCATTGAGCACATGCAATCCTCTGATGCATTTGTCACCCACAGCACTCAGACCCATGTACATCTACAGTTGAAGTCAGAAGTTTACATACACCTTAGCCAAATACATTTAAACACAGTTTTTTCACAATTCCTGACATTTTATCCGAGTAACAATTCCCTGTCTTAGGTCAGTTAGGATCACCACTTTATTTTAAGAATGTGAAATGTCAGAATAATAGTAGGGAGAATGATTTATTTACATTTACATTTACATTTAAGTCATTTAGCAGACGCTCTTATTTCAGGTTTTATTTTTTTCATCACATTCCCAGTGGGTCAGACGTTTACATACACTCAATTAGTATTTGGTAGCATTGCCTTTAAATTGTTTAACTTGGGTCAAATGTTTTGGGTAGCCTTCCACAAGCTTCCCACAATAAGTTGGGTAACTGAGTCAGGTTTGTAGGCCTCCTTGCTCGCACGCGCTTTTTCAGATCTGCCCACAAATTTTCTATAGGACTGAGGTCAGGGCTTTGTGATGGCCACTCCAATACCTTGACATTCTTGTCCTTAAGCCATTTTGCCACAACTTTGGAAGTATGCTTGGGGTCATTGTCCATTTGGAAAACCATTTGCGACCAAGCTTTAACTTCCTGACTGATGTCTTGAGATGTTTCTTCAATATATCCACATAATTTCCCCCCCTCATGATGCCATCTATTTTGTGAAGTGCACCAGGCCCTCCTGCAGAAAAGCACCCCCACAAAATTATGCTGCCACCCCCGTGCTTCACGATTGGGATGGTGTTCTTCGGCTTACGTTGATGTAGGACTCGTTTTACTGTGGATATAGATACTTTTGTACTGGTTTCCTCCAGCATCTTCACAAGGTCCTTTGCTGCTGTTCTGGGATTGATTTGCACTTTTCGCACCAAAGTACATTCATCTCTAGAAAATGGAACTTGTCTCTTTCCTGAGCGGTATGACGGCTGCGTGGTCCCATGGTGTTAATACTTGTGTACTATTGTTTGTACAGATGAATGTGGTACCTTCAGGCATTTGGAAATTGCTGCCAATGATGAACCAGACTTGTGGAGGTCCACAATTTGTTTTATTGAGGTCTTGACTGATTTCTTTTGATTTTCCCATGATGTCAAGCAAAGAGGCACTGAGTTTGAAGGTAGTCCTTGAAATACAACCACAGGTACACCTCAAATTGACTCAAATGATGTCAATTAGCCTATCAGAAACTTCTAAAGCCATGACATCATTTTCTGGAATTTTCCAAGCTATTTAAAGGCTCAGTCAACTTAGTGTATGTAAACTTCTGACGCACTGGAATTGCAATACAGCAAATTATAAGTGAAATAATCTGTCTGTAAACAATTGTTGGAAAAATTACTTGTGTCATGCAAAGTAGATGTCCTAACTGACTTAAATAAACTATAGTTTGTTAACATGAAATTTCGGGAGTGGTTGAAAAATGAGTTTTGATGACTCAAACCTAAGTGTATGTAAACTTCCGACTTCAACTGTACATGTATTTATGTCTTTAGACGATGGGGGGCTAATTACGGCCCGCCGGCCATATCCGGCCCATTGGGCACTTCAATCCGGCCCGCAAGGTCCTTTTTACTTTATAAAAATGTTTTGCCCTTATTTCTCCCCAATTTTATGGTATCCAATTGGTCGTTACAGTGTTGTCCCATCACTTCAACTCCCGTACGGACTCGGGAGATGCAAAGGTCGAGAGCCGTGCGTCCTCTGAAACACGACCCAGCCAAGCTGCACTGCTTCTTGACACAATGCCCGCTTAACCCAGAAGCCAGCTGCATCAGCGTGCATGCACCCGGCCCACCACAGGAGTCGCTAGAGTGCAACGGGACAAGGAAATCTCAGCCTAACCCGGACAAATTGTGCACCGCCTCATGGGTCTCACAGCCTGGGATCGAACCCGGGTCTATAATGACGCCTCAGTGCCCTAGTTGCAGCGGTCTCATTTTAACAAACAATTGGTCCCCCCAAAAAATGTGTCCCTCCGTTGAATTTCAAAATCCTGATGTGGCCCTCGAGACAAAATCTTTGCCCATCCTTGCTCTAGACCAAAACTAGCCTTACAGCTGAACTACTCAAATGGCCAAGGTGTTTCGAATGAAGTAGTAAAAAACCTTTGTTGGAAGCCATAACACAGTGCAGAGCCAAAGTCAAACATCTGTCTCTCATTATGAGTTTTGCAGTGCAATATAATGCAGTGCAGTCCACACATCCTCTCCTTCAATGCAAATGTCATGTAAACTCAGAACGTTCATTTCTGGCCCTCCACCGTGTAGTTTCTCTAAGAGACTACAATCCATAGAAACCATTCCGCATTAAGAGATAGATAATGATTAGGCATTGAGAAATTAAAGCTTTGAAAAAAGTAAAAATGATGTTCCATGAATTTAATCGGTTTGAACAATAAGTACTCCCTATTCCAATACACAAGGATGAGTGTTCAACATCAATGTTCCACTCATCTCCCTCCCCTTGAAAACAAACAGGAGCACCTTACCAAAGAGATGGAGCAGAGTACACAAGTAGAGCACCTTGGTTCTCCCAAGGCAGGTATCAGCAAACCATCCCACCATCACAGGAGTGAGTGTACTGGCCCCCACAAAGCACAGGTTAACGGTAGCAGCCTGGTAGTGATCATAGCCCAGCTTCACCGTACAGAACAGGATCATGTTACACACAATCCCAAAGAAGGTGAACCTCTCAAACAGCTCCACCAGCAGGATGCAGATGATGACTTGGAGCTTTTTGCGGGTCTGCTGGGGACGGTTCTGGGGCAGCCCCCTGCTCGGGCACGGGGTCATGGAAGGCCGACACAGCTGGTGGTGCCCCCCTTCCATGGGGGGCCGACGCAACTGATGGTAGTGCCACCCCTCTTCCGGCAGCCCTTGGAGGTACACTGCCACCATACTGCCTGCCTGGTTATCTGTCTGCCTGGCTGGCTGAATGTGTCTAAGAGAATATAACAACAGAGAGAGAACACTGGGATGAAGCGCCTTCCTTCTCAGAAGAGGAGTGACTGTAGAATCCAGGGCTGGAATTATACACCTTTCTGTGAGTGGTCTGGAACCGGAATGGGGTGTCGGTGACCAAAGTGTCCCCACTGGGTGCTCTGTAATTGATCCTGTTGTGGCTCAGATGTGTCTGCTGACTAGGATGGTAAGGTCCCAGCAGTAGTTTGATTGGGGGCCACCACGAACAAATTATGCTGTGCCATATGTTCCCTGTGACCCATACACGGGTGTGAGTGATAGGAGATATTTAGGAAGTGTCCCTGACATATTTTCTAAATGAGCTTCAGGGTATACTAATATTGTTTTGAGGGCTCCTCTGTTACAAAACAGAGGTAATGATAAAGGGATAATGTGCTTCGATGGTTTCTGTAATGTTTATAGTGTATTGATAAAAATAATGGAGTTATGAATAACTGATATTAAATTAATCATTTTTTTTCCTACATTGATAAAAAAATATATATATATTTTCTAAAATAGCAAAGACTATAATTCTGTGTGCTGTGTTTTGTTATCAAATCCTTTGAACAGTGAGTTCTCTGGCTGTGCCCTCATCGCCACCCAAAAAGACTACCCCAAAAAATGTTACATGTTTATATCAAATCAAATTACAGACAATTGAAATAGAGGCCAACACCATTACAGACACCTAAATTATGTCACACTCAACCGCTAGAGCAGTCTTCCAAAGTGAAAGTTAATTTAGGTTCACCCTGAAGAGGTGCTGCCACAATTAGACAGCTTGTGTGAAGTGTGAGACCTTGAAGTGTCAGCAGGTCTCCTTAATATAGCATCTCCCTAATGGTTGGCCTGGCCCATAGAAAAATAACCGCATTGTACAATTTCCAATATTTAACGTTACCCCTTTTTAAGAAAATGAAACAGTCTATTTCCATGTCAATCAATTTTTTCATGGTTGTCACTAGTTACCACAGCCACAAAGTCAGAATTATGACTAAACCCCGCCTATTTCTACAATTAATCTTCTTAACATATGATTTGACACCTAACCTTAACTCTAACATTAACCACACTGCTAACCATATGATCTAACCTTAAATTAAGATCGAAAAACACATTTTTACTATAGACAATTTTAACTTTGTGGTAACAACCCTGATTCATAATGTCACTGTGGTTACCGCACAGCGTCAACACGGGGCGTCACGTTCTGCGTTGGTGATTGGCTAGACATTGCGTGGCGTATCATGGGGATTTTTTTTTTTTGTAATCACAACCAAGTAATCAGAAGGAAAGAGAAACATCCAAATGTTTCTTAGATAGTCCTCGATGTCACTTCAGATTAAATACAATTTATTTATTTATAAAGCCCTTTTTACACCAGCAGATGTCAAAGTTTTTTTTTTTTTTACAAAAATCCAGCCTAAAACCCTAAACAGCAAGTAATGCAGATGTGGCTAGGAAAAACTCCCTAGAAAGGCAACCTAGAGCGGAACTAGGCTGAGGGGTGGCCCAGTCCTCTTCTGGCTGTGCCTGGTGTAGATTATAAAAGCAGGGGTGACCCGTCATTCAGGGCAGGTGAGAGCCCCACCTGTTTTGAGCCCTATTGCATGTTATTTAGGCATTAATACATGTCTCATATCAGTTCGCTGGCGTCTACCTATAATTTATCTTCATATCTTTTGCTTTCTTGAGTAAGGAAGCTCCAAAATACAGGTGTTTCAGCCTAGCTCAGTGCTTTCTGTGGTGGTGGGGCAGCCATGATTGGCTTAGTGTTCTGTCACCACAAAATCTAAAAGTCAAGCCCCTTGGGTGCTGCCATACAGTTACATTAGAAGTGCCCAACTAAGAAGACCCAAGGTCATTGGCCACAGATATAATGATGTCAAATCACGCTATATCTACCATAGCTTTGATTGGACTCATGTCATCATACTTTCAAAATCTTAGCTAACAAAAGCTAGCAGTCATCATCATCATGAATCAAGTCGACAATCTACTGGCAAATCCCTTTCAATCCTTGTCATATGAAGATAAATTATAGGTAAAACGTATCGGTGCTCACCGACCATTGGACATAAACATTACACAAGTTGGAAATTCAACAGTGAGTGGTTTGGAAGGAATCAGTGGCTAACTGATTCGGAACGGCAGGTAGCCAAGTGGTTAGATCGTTGTGCCAGTAAGTGAAAGGTTGCTAGCTCGAATCCCCGAGCTGACAAGGTAAGAATCTGTCATTCTGTCCATGAACAAGGGGTCACTGTTCCTAGGCCATCATTGTAAATAAGAATTTGTTCTTAACTGACTTGCCTAGTTAAATAAAAACTGCAAGCAAAGCAATCACTAGCCTGCTATTCAGTGGAGTGGGTGGGTGTGTGGTCCAAATCTGGGTTTAATGGTCTCTTTTCCAAGCTTAAAAGGATAAACATTCAACATTGGCCATGCTGTCGATCCAGCATGATTTCTGCCGTGTTCAAAACAACTGGAAACTGTGAAATCTCTGACTTCAGTGTGTTCAAGACAACTGGGAACTCTGACTGGGAAATAAGTTTTGAACTGTTATCCAACTCAGAATTCCAAGTTCGGGCCTCTTTCTAGAGTTCTGACCGGAAGATCACTTACGTAATGATACAACCCTGTTTTTTTAAGTTCCAAGTTGTTGGCCCCCGAATGGCGCAGCGGTCTAAGGAGCTGCATCTCAGTGCAAGAGGTGTCACTACAGTCCCTAGTTCAAATCCAGGCTCGATCACATCTGGCTGTGATTGAGAGTCCCATAGGGTGGAGCACAATTGGCCCAGCGTCGTCGGGGTTTGGCCGGGGTAGGCCGTCATTGTAAATAAGAATTTGTTCTTAACTGCCTTGCCTAGTTAAATAAAGGTGAACAAAAATAAATTGTCTTGAAAGCGCCATAAATCCAGAGAATAACAGCCTTTGATGACAAAATTTGCCCACGAAGGGTGGCCGTGCCACCTTCCAGTTCAAGTGAGCACAGTACAACAAGGTGAGTCCAAGAATGTATTTGCTGCTGCATAAATTATGTAGTATGCCAGGGAGTTATGTATACTGTAGCTAAGAAAGTAACACTAATTATATGCTGTTAGTAGCCCATGTGCCTCACCCTTATAATTTGGTCCATTTTCCCCTCATCATTTAGCCTACTGTTCTGACTTGGTGGTGCACATGTAGCCTATTGCCTATTTTAGAGGAATGTCAAATCAAATATTGTAAGAGCTTTCAATGTCTGCTGATATGCCTCCTTTATTCATCCTACTGTTCTGTACAGGGAGAATATTGTAAGAACGGCCCATGTTCTGAATTCTGTCGCTGTACATTTCAAAAGTGCTGAACAAATAGTTATTGACTACGTCCGTCCTAGCTCGCTTATGAATATCTTAATTGAAATTACGGATTGCCTCATATCTGCTCGTCATCCCCTTATGCCATAGTTTGTACATCTCAATTGTCATTAGAAACCACATTTGTTTAAGCAAGTCAGCCATATCAGCTATGTTTTTTAAAAGGCAGTAAATGAGGCTGAATGAACTGTTTCGCAGCCAGACAAGGCTCCGCTGATAGGCAGGTGTAGCAGTGGTAAGGTGTTGGGACTGCTGTTGGGACAGCTTTATATAGGCCCTAACAGTTTGTGGGCACCATGTGTCACCGTTATAGTGCAGTTCATGTATTGTTTAGTGTTGTGTGTGTAGTGGCTTTGCAGGCATGCATCAAAATATATATATTTTTAGATTTACATTCTAAAATCACCACTGTATAAGAGTTAAGGCCAGAGCGTTCTTCAAGATGTTCAAACATTCATAGATGATGTTACGAACCCCTTTGGCCCTGCAGTCTAGGGGGGATGGAAACGAGACCCGTAACATATCTCATGCAAATCATAACAGTAAAAAGGAACAGTGAGAACTAAAAAAAAATCCACAGACAACTTAAACCTACTATCAAACACTTTGAGTTCATTTTAAATGGGGTGTGGGGAAAACAGGCTGAGCTGGACCCAAGGAAAGAAATAATAAATATCCCAAAACCCCTAAGCTAGTCTTACCTGCTTCAATAACCGCTAGCTAACTAACCAATAAAATACAGTGGGTGGTCCACCCAGTTCTAACTAGGATTCTTAGACAATGTTTTCCTACGGGTAATGTATGCCCATGGGCGACTTGTCTTGGCATCCCCTTTTCCCACCAACAAACAAACAGCCATTCAACACAACCATACATACTCACAGGATAACGGACAAAGTGAGATGTAGGCACCAAAACAAGAAGAGATAATAGCTCAATCCAAACAGAAAGAGAGAGCGTTTGGGAAAACAACTGACTGGGTTTTTAAACCAAGGGAAAGGGAATGTGATTGGGTAAGGGAAAAGGAGGAGGTGTGTCTTCAGATTGATGACTGATTGGCGACTGATGACTGCCACCTGTGACTAGGGCAGAAGGAGAAAAAAACAAATACTCACAGGATACCTGTATCCGTAACAGATGACCAGCAGGTTCAAATAATAATCACAATTGTTGTAGAGGGTGCAACAGACAAGGTAGCACATCCAGTGAACAGTTCAATGTTCCATAGCTGCAGGCAGAACAGTTGAAACTGGAGCAGCAGCATGACTGGGGACAGCCAGGAATCATCAGGCCAGATGGTCTTAAGGCATGGTCCTAGGCTCAGGTCCTGAGAGAATTAGAGGGAGTATACTTAAGTTCACACAGGACACCAGATTGGACAGACTGACCCTAGCACATAGCCTCCAGTATCTATGCTGCAATAGTCTGAGACAAAGCAAAGCAACAAATTGCACGCATAACTAGCTAACTAGCTAACTAGCTCATTTGCTAACTGGCAAACGTGCTACCTAACTAGATAGCTAACTAGCCAAGGGAAGCTAGTGCCAGAGGATTAGCTGTCTGACCCTTTTACAGTAATTAATCCTAACCATATTCAACAACAGTCTGCTAGGCTTGCTAGGGCTGTTCAGCCCTGCAAATAGCTTGGATAACTTTACTAATGTGTGGTCAAGCTGGTGGGTCTTTGAAGCTCTGATTTGGCTGGTCTGTAAACGTTCAGGTAGCCATGTACATGACGCTCGCTAGATTAACATGAATTACTGCTGTTCATAGGAGTTGCTGTTCAGTTTTAGGATCCCCTTTGCATAGATTTGCTTTGTTGCTGACACATCTATATTTTATCAAGTTGTTTAAACTAACTAATTTCCTTCTCTGTGACTGCACAATACATCAGCAAGAGGATCCACAAAATAAAAATGGCTTGTGCTCTTTCTTAGCTCAAGTCATTTGTTTGTTTGATAACAGGGGGGAAGATGTCAAGCTTCCCTGCCTCTGCTTCCAAGAGTTTAAGCTGAACTCCTCTGAAGATGTACCAGGACAGTGGCAGGGAACTGCACCGATCCAAAAGTGTGGACTATGACTCGACACGCGATGCCACCTACCCTCTGCTCTCCCCCATTTACCAACACGACAGCTATGAGAGTGATGAGGACCTGTCTGCAGGTCACCACACCCATCAGATAGACACCTCAGCCACACAGAGTAAAGACGCCAGACCCCTCTCACCCATCAGATATGGTTGGTGTACAAGAGCAGTATTACCCAACTTGACTCAGCAGAAAATGAGCTAAATTGTCATTAGCACCACCCGCTGTTTAGCTAGGGTTGATCCCCTCATCAACAAGTAAGGGGATAGTTTACCCAAATGACAAAATGGGACATTGGTTTCCTTACCCTGTAAGCAGTATATGGATAATGTATGACAGCAATCCATTAGGGCCGGGTGATACCAGTATCACGATACTCGTTAGTATCGTGGCAAGGAAACAAAACATGAAGCGGATATAACTTCTTTAAGAAAACAACCCTAATGTTGGAAACAAAAAGCATTATGTTGTCATCCAGAGATAAATGTATTTATTTTCCAAGCTACAGCACATAGCTGTTTTACATACAGCAAGCAGGTTTTTAAAGGACCAAAGAGTCTGTCTGCTTCGTGTTTTTATTTTTGCCATGGAAACATGATCCACCACAGAAGCCCCCAGAGAGGACAGCAGTGACCGAGGTGGAGGATCTAGAGGCATCTCTCTCTTTGCATGAGAGAGGTGGCTGGTCTACAAAGCCAAAGAGGAGCAAAAAGAAAGCAGAGGAGGTGCACTGGCATATCTTTTTCTTTTTTTTCTCTTTTCGGCAACTCCTGTTTGCATTTGAGTCAGAATTTGATAACTTAGTTGTTTTTTTGTTGTTGTTTTTTTATCCCATTTTCTCCCCAATTTTCGTGGTATCCAATCGCTAGTAATTACTACCTTGTCTCTTCGCTACAACTCCCGTACGGGCTCGGGAGAGACGAAGGTCGAAAGCCATGCGTCCTCCGAAGCACAACCCAACCAGCCGTACTGCTACTTAACACAGCGCGCCTCCAACCCGGAAGCCAGCCGCACCAATGTGTCGGAGGAAACACCGTGTACCTGGCCCCCTTGGTTGGCGCGCACTGCGCCCGGCCCGCCACAGGAGTCGCTGGAGCGCGATGAGACAAGGATATCCCTACTGGCCAAACCCTCCCTACCCCGGACGACGCTATGCCAATTGTGCGTCGCCCCACGGACCTCCCGGTCGCGGCCGGCTGCGACAGAGCCTGGGCGCGAACCCAGAGACTCTGGTGGCGCAGTTAGCACTGCGATGCAGTGCCCTAGACCACTGCGCCACCCGGGAGGCCCGATAACTTAGTTGTTGATAATTATTGATATTTTCAGTTCTGTAAATTAGGGTCGCAAATGTCTCCACATGGAGCGCCTACTGAAGGAGAGGAATGAGGAACCGTAGAGGGAGCAGTAGTAGAAGAAGAAGATGAAGAAGGTGGTGGAGGAGATGATTCAGGAGTGGCTGCAGATGAAGAGCCCCCTTCTTTTCACCCAGTTATTAGCACAATCCCAGAGAGGAACCGTGCAGTTTGTGTGCTTTCTGATGCGTACAGTATCTGGGCACCTAAAGGTGGGAGTAATTTTTGTGTTATTGTTTGCCATCTCCAGGAGAAACAGCTGAAGGAGAGCAAGGGGCAGAAGGAGATGCAGAGGGAGATTGAAGAGAAAGCAGAGGAGAAGTACAGAGAGTGGTTACAGAGGAAGAACCTGGAGAAAATACAGAGAGAATGTAGGTTCCTTAACAGGAGCCTTGTAGAATTATTCATATAATTATTCAGAACCGTTAACTGTGAGAATGGAAAAAGAGGAAAACGAATGAAAATCTTGGAAATGTTTTGTTGCTTTGCTCTCTACATTAGCCTGTTGTTAGAAGAGATCGTCATGTTAGCCATTTGCAAAATATTTCCATTTTCTCTCTCATGCTAACTAATGAGCAACAACACACAACTAAACAATGTTATTGAAGAATACAGCAGTTTGCTGAATGCTTTGCAGTTTGCTGAATACGTTGATATGAAGTTGATATGAACTTGTGGAACTGAATTAACGCAAGGCAAATTCCTGTAAATGTTAATTTGAACTAGGGTTTGAATGTTTCTGACAAATTAGCTTTGGTTTCCATGGAAACTAGTATGAGATGTTCCGGTCCTGAGGTTGGACCGCTTGTGTTGTAACAGGAGGAGGCAGCCAGTAGAGGGAGCGCAGACAGAGAGCAGAGGGGAAGTTTAAGAAATGGCTTTGTGCACAGGACAAGAGTCGACCCAGTCCCAAGGCACCCGGCTGCCCACGAGGTGACATAACGGTCTTCACCTTGTTTAGTGTTGTCATTGTGCCATATACACTTTGTGGAGAATGCTAATTATGAGGGAATTAAGTCAAGGTCAGAATCTGTTGACACACCTCAATTTCTGCAAGCTCCACCCCAAATGAATACCTGGCTGACACATGCGTTGCCCATAATAAAATTCAAGGTCAGAATACCCGTACAAAAAAAAGATTCATAAAAAGGGAAAGAAGTTCCATTTACGCACGCAACTCCGGTCTGAATTCTCCCCAAACTGTATTTCTCAGATACAGTGGGAAAAAAGTGCTAACAAAAATGCTAACATGGTCACATCAGTAGAGAGCTGTAGAATATTAGTCAATAACAGGAGATATGGTGTCAGTGGGTGGGTGTTTGTGTGCATGTAGTCAATAGTAGGATGTGTGTGTGTGTAGCCAATAACAGGAGATATGGTGTCAGTGGGTGAAAGATAAACATTCCTCAGGCTACAGTACTTAATGTGGAACCATCATGTGACACACACACTGAAGAACAAAATGGTGGCCAGGTATGGTGCACAGTGCCTTTCACTCACATGCATTGTTCTGTGTCCAGCCTTGTGTCCATGTGCTTCTGTGGGCTGAGATGACAACGAACCAGTGTGTCAGTAGAGAGAGGAAGAAGGTCATTGTATCGATTGAGGTCAAATGGATTCATTCCACAGATTAAATTAAATCAGCCCTCATTAACAAGATGTCTAAAAACAACAAGATAACTAATGTAAAATACACTGGGCCCGTTAATGTAAACGGGTTCAGAACTTTTGTTAAACAACACAGTTAAAAATATATGGCAAATAGAAATCAAAACTAGATGCTCGTCAGATATAGATGGGAGGGGTTGAGGGTAGCTAAAGAATGGAATTAAAAACAAACAAAATAACTTTTGTCAAATATACTGTGTCCGTAAAATGTATATAGTATGTATAAGCTAGAAGTAGAAGCCTAAGTGTTGTTGTCTATTAGTTTACTCCAATTAGTGGAGGGGTGGTAGGGTTTGGGGAAAATAATTAAGGGAAATATATATGTATATATACTATATATATATATACTATATATATATATACTATATATACACAGTATTGGAAATGATGCAGACAATTACATTGATGGAAGCTACAATCTATCTGCCCTACCCCACCCAAGATGTTTACTGGTAAATGCCTAAGTGTTTGTCTTGTGTTTTTTCGCCTGCTCTATACTTAGCCTTTATCGTGTGGTTCTGAATGCACTGGAATGTGTTAGTTGACGGCAGTCAGGAGGTGGCAAATAGTGATAGAGGGGCAGCCCATGTGTCTCTGTCTTCGTGTGTGTGTTTCTCAGTGTTTTATATGCAGCTGGGGTCCAAATGACAGCTGTCGAGACAAAAGAGTCGTGGTTCCATTTCTCCAGGAGCAGCTATAGGAGTGATTCCCTCTGTTGAAGGATGTGTACCTACAGTAGTGAGCCTTGTAAGCACCCAGAGACAAGTCTTAGATGTGATTTCTTGATAAACAAGAAACTTCTCACTGACTAATCCCTCCTTCCTGTCCTCACAGACCCTGGACCTTGCCTAGAAAACTACAATTCCCAAGACGCAGCGGTGCAGGTGGCCAGGCAACTGATATTCGCACCTGCCAGGAAAGGTAAGGGGTGTACCTTAGCGGTCTGTGAACGAATGAGAGTGGGGAGAACAACAGAGTAGAGAGAGGGATATGCATAAGTACACTAACTGCACAGGGAAGCAGTTGGAGGAATGAGTGATTTGGATGTATACAACCTATCCTAAATGGAAATTAAAAAGTTCCAGCATATTGAGGAATAACATGTTATATGTGATGTTGTTTCTACTGTGACAGAATCTGTTGGAGGTCAACATTTTATTTAGTGTGTAATGATCTCACCTGAGGAAATACCTGAAGCGGTGCCGAGTAGGGAACACTTGTAGAGGATACAGACTACTGAAGCGGTGCCGAGTAGGGAACACTTGTAGAGGATATCGACTACTGAAGCAGTGCCGAGTGGGGAACACTTGTAGAGGATATCGACTACTGAAGCAGTGCCGAGTGGGGAACACTTGTAGAGGATATCGACTACTGAAGCGGTGCTGAGTAGGGAACACTTGTAGAGGATACAGACTACTGAAGCAGTGCCGAGTAGGGAACACTTGTAGAGGATACAGACTACTGAAGCGGTGCTGAGTAGGGAACACTTGTAGAGGATACAGACTACTGAAGCGGTGCTGAGTAGGGAACACTTGTAGAGGATATCGACTACTGAAGCAGTGCCGAGTAGGGAACACTTGTAGAGGATATCGACTACTGAAGCAGTGCCGAGTAGGGAACACTTGTAGAGGATATCGACTACTGAAGCAGTGCCGAGTAGGGAACACTTGTAGAGGATATCGACTACTGAAGCCTTATCTTCAATACTTCTTCAGCAATGTATTTTCTGCGTAACTACCATTTTTTTGTTTTGTTTATTCAGTTCCCCAAGACAATCTGAGTAAAAGGGACATAGTTCAAGTAGGAAATATTCATGTACTTCTTTAGCTCCTCTTGAGGAAGAGTTCTCCCCATGTTTCTGAGTAGGATGTGACCAATCTCTGTCAACAGTTTCAACTGTTATTGATGCATCTAACAACGTACAGAGTAGAGAACCAGTTCTGTCACTGCTGCAGGGCATCTCAGCCTGGCCCTAGTTTAGTGGTGTCTGACTGGCCCTGTGGTGATCCCTTACCATGCAGTCCTCTGTGCTGGAGCAGGACGACTCCTTTGACTTCCTCTTTAAGATTGTCCTGGTGGGAGACTCAGACGTGGGGAAGACCTGCGTGGTCCAGAGATTTAAATCTGGTGTCTTCATGGAGAAACAGCAGAACACTATCGGGGTGGATTTCACCGTCAGAACCATGCTCATCAATGGCAGGAAGGTCAAGGTAAGAAGCATGTGTACATTCTCTATTTTTGTAGGATAATCAATCATACGTACAGGACATGTCTTTGCTGTGTCATTATTTCAGTTTTGTCAATAGGCCTAGCTAGCACAACTGTCTTTACACAGTGCAAATCCTTATACATAGTCAAAAGAACAGGGGTGGTCTAACTAACATTTGATCACCCCGCTGTGTATTTTCTGGGTGTACGCCAAATGACTACAACTGAGTGTATGAACGGTATAAGTGTTTTTCTAGGTGCATGTTTGTCTGTGTATTTGAAAAAGGGAAGGGAGATGATTTTGGACCTTAACATCTTGTCCATGAATTAGTGCCAAACCTCCCTGTACCAGTTTCTCCTCCACAGTGATGTATGTAAATAAACAACCCACAGTCACTTCCCTGTTGAGTGTTTGCCGAAACGACTGGATAGGTGTAAGCAATATGGTCTCCAGCTGGCCTTCCAATGTGTTTAGGGGAATGTTCACCGATCTTGGGGAAAGTGCTAGGGGTGGTTTTTCAACGGACACTTTGTTCCTTAGCTGAGTGTGTGTGTAAGGAATTACTGTAGTGTGTGTGTGTTCTCCAGCTGAAGTGTGTGTCGTCTCCTCAGCTGCAGGTGTGGGACACAGCTGGACAGGAGCGTTTCCGCTCAATCACCCAGAGTTATTACCGCAGCGCCCACGGCGCCATAGTGGCCTACGACATCACACGCCGGCCAACCTTTGACTCTTTGACACACTGGATCCAGGAAGTGGAACAAGACGGGGCTGCAAGCGTTGTGCTCATCCTCATTGGTGGGTGGGAGAGACACAGGAAACACATGGCTTTATATAAACTCTGTTAAAAAGCCTACTTGAGTTGTTAATGACATAACAGATGTGGTGCTCATCTTCTGGCGGGTGAGAGAAATGTCTGACACCAACTTTCATCAACAGAAACTAAAATAGAAAGACACATTTCCATCTGTAACTTCCTTTGCTCTTCTCTCCTAGGGAACAAGTCAGACCGGCAGTCGGAGAGACAGGTGCTGTTTGAGGATGCCTGTACCCTGGCTGAGGGGAGGGGTGCACTGGCCGCCCTGGAGACCTCTGCGAAGGAGGCCCAGAATGTGGAGGCAGCCTTCATGCTCATGGCCCGGGAGCTGATGGTGAGGAACGGCCTCGCCGTCACAGACCAACACTCACAGGCCTCCCCACACATCTTCCCAAACTCCCATCCAATCCATGGCGCCGATCCTACAGACAGGAAGTCATGTTGTTGAGAGAATTGCGTGGGAGGGTTTGTGGTGCTGATAACTTGTCTGGAATCAACATCGCCTACACAGTCCCTTGACCTTGTAGATGTAAAGCAACAAAGCCCACTCGTTTTCGACGGCTTACATCTACAGGTGCTGTCAAGAAGTGTGCTTCGGGAAGGGGATGAGTGTACTATATTGTGTGGATGTGATATGAGTACTCTACTGATAATGGCAAATATCACTGCCACTGAGTGTACCAGTAGTCAAACACTTGTTACCAGTACTTAAAGGCCTCCCGGGTGGCGCAGTGGTCTAGGGCACTGCATCGCAGTGCTAGCTGTGCCACCAGAGTCTCTGGGTTCGCGCCCAGGCTCTGTCGCAACCGGGAGGTCCGTGGGGCGACGCACAATTGGCATAGCGTCGTCCGGGTTAGGGAGGGTTTGGCCGGTAGGGATATCCTTGTCTCAGTATGTAAAATGTAATAAAATGTATGCACTCTACTGTAAGTCGCTCTGGATAAGAGCATCTGCTAAATGACTAAAATGTAAAATGTTAATGTTAAAAGTATCCCATGCCACCTGTGGCTTATCGTACATGGGGGGGGAATGATGTATTTACTTTATTTGTTGGATATGTAACAATTATTTACTTAAACAGTGAGATTTCTGTCCTGCTAATGCTGAGTTTTATGGTGTCCACTCTAGCTTCCCGGTGATAAAACCTACAGCTGGCCTTCCAGGGACAGGATGTGGGGAGGTTGTGACTGTTAGAGGAGTAGAATAAAGGCCTCAATGGTTCTTAAACATCCTGGCCTGGGAAATTAGGCCAGGGTCGGGGGTGTAGATAGAGATAGGATTGGCTCATGGTGCCCCCCCAATCTATATGGGAGGGGTAGAACCAAGCATTCTGGGTATATGAACTGCATTGTCTGTATGATTCAGACTCTCAGCCTAACGGTCTCATTATTACAATAATTCATCAATATTAAAGATGATTGTTTGAAGAAATTACCAAGTCTCTCAGTACTGAATTTCCACGACCGGTGGGGAGAAAGACTGGTTTCAGTGAACACTTTATTGTCCTTCAATTTGTCAAATACAGTGTTGTATTTATGACAATTCCAGTCACAAGTCTTTCCCTCAGAACTTTTGGCCAATTGAACATAGCTAAAAATGTTGACATCCCTGCATAAAACACTCAATAACAATCTCATAAAAATAAATTGTTTAAAAAATACAAAATGCTTTACATCCCCACAATGGCCTGCCTTCACATGGTAATGGCTATTGTAAGACGCTCCAAACGTTACTTGAACAGTCAGATGTTTAGTTCATGGTAAATGGAACAACAAGCCTTGCATCAATTGTGGAGTCCATCAAAGAACATTCCTGAACTTAAACTGGTCACTTGTATGAAGTTGTTCCTGTGATTCTGCTACAAGCCTGGATAGACAAATATATCGTAAAAGCTAACCCATTACAGTAAAGTAAATGGCCTATCAACAGTGTATTTCATGTATTCAGTCCACTAAGAATATTATTCATCAAGCCGAAAACAGTCATGATAGCCACAACAGATAGCATTACATATTCAAACATCGTGCACATGTTGATTTTGTTTCTCCCCACCAGACGCGTTCATGACACGCAGATTAAAATACCAAAATTCTATTTTAGCACCTGACTACGCCCGCGTGCAGTTTGGATGAACTGATTGAATAACATGCATACATTTTGCAATGCTCGTGCACGGAACTAAACAGGTCTAGTCAGCATACTACACTCCTTAGAACAGGACACGCAACAGAAATATAAAAGTTAGGGAAATCTCAATGGCAGTACAGTATGGTAAATGTGCATGGACATTCTAGACGTGTGATGTAATTCGCTGTATGAGCGACTGTACTAGCATGGCCGAGTGAGGCAGTTGAGGACGTTTTGAAGTATCTTGGTCACAGAGGGGTCTATGTGAACTCTTAGAGCCTGTCCTAACCAAAGAGAGGCTGTGTTTACACAGGCGGCACAATTTAGATTTTCTTGCCACTCATTTGTCTTTTGATTAAT
The DNA here is from genome assembly GCF_029448725.1 of Salvelinus fontinalis. Lineage (NCBI taxonomy): Eukaryota > Metazoa > Chordata > Actinopteri > Salmoniformes > Salmonidae > Salvelinus > Salvelinus fontinalis. The sequence continues at coordinate 7,269,375 of NC_074669.1, forward strand.
CAGATCAGCTCTGAAAAAGATAAGAAAATAAATCAGAATTGGGCTGCATGTGTAAACACAGCCTCAGAGACCCAGACATTGAGCTGCTGTTAATTGACTTGGCAAGCAGTGCTGTGACCAGGGTACAGGACAGTATTAGGACTCAGGCCCCTACTCCAGGGGCCATCCCTCCTGCTGGAACACCAGCTCCACAGCCTCCTTCACATCCTGCACCATGAAGGATGGCTGGGTCAGGTTGGGGTCAAAGCGGAAGTCCCTGTGACCGTGGAAGATCCGATGCTCTGTAACCGTATGCCTGGGGTCAGGGGGCAGTTCCTGCTGGTCCCGGCTGTACACCCCCGTACACACCAGGATGGAGCTGCACCCCACAGGGAGGGGCTCCTCGCCCCCGTACGCCCCTGTAACCCCTCCCATCTCGGCACAGGTCATTTCGTGGGGGTCCTCCAGGGGTTGGCTCTGAGGCTCCCCCCCTCCGAGCTGCATCAGGGCCCGGGTGCGGTGGCAGGACTGTAGGTAGCGGTTGTAGAGGTTGGCGCCGTAGATGTCTGCCATGGGGTTGTCACTGAGGGAGAGACGGAGTAAAGGCAGAGTGTTAAGGGGGCTTGAGTTAGACAAGATGGAATACACAGATTGAAACAGTATCTATGCCGGGCGGGCAGGCAGTCACCCGATGGCGTAAACAGTATGTAACCCAGGCAGGCAGTCTCACCCGATGGCGTAGAGTCTCTCCACAGGTTCAGTCCAGCCCAGACTCTCAGCCTGCTGTCTGATGAGCAGCTCAGCATAGTTATAGGTCACCACACTGGGCTTTCCGATCAGAGCATCATACTTCAGCTCACAGCCAGTCACCTTCTTATACAGACTCTCCAGACACACCAGAAACATACCGTGACCAAACCTAGCAAACAGGGATATTTACAACACACATGTTCTGTTGTTTACAACAATTTGGCTACAAGACCTAAATTGCCTTGATGGTATTCTCTGAGTGGAAGTGCGTGTGTTCCCACCTGGGGTTCTTGGCCTCAGCTACCCACATCAGGTCCATGTTACAGGCCAGCACTGGAATGTGAGGATACTGCAGTGTTGTCAGGGCATTCCCAGGCTTCCCATTGGTTAAGAGCACATCCATTATTAGCTGGAGGTTGGTCTCCCATCTGACTGGCTCACCAAACAGAATGATGGCTAAAAAAAACAATGTTGAAGACAGTCAGTCAAAAATCAATCTTCCGTAAGTTTCAAAATATTTGTTTTATTTGTATATATTACCTTCTATCGGGGGTAACTCTTTACTTGGTGGAACCTGTAAGATAATTCAACACTGTAAACATGCTGGAGATACGAATGGTAAATGCATAAGAATTGATGCGTCACAAACGTCTAATTTAGCTCTCCATTCTCCTCTTTCATACCATTATTAGTTTGTTCCTGCTGAACACAACCCAAGTCACGCTCTTTCTCCTCCAACTAAATCCTCACCATGTCTTTGGGTCTTCTGTTGTGATCCACCATGTCCTGAAGCGGATAGGCATCCCTCAGCATGTCTATGGTCACAACATTCTGAAATCCCAGACTGTTGTTGGATAGATTAAGGTCAAACTCAAAATAACAGAACATTAAACAGAGCAAGACAATGAAACACATTCATAAAGGGAGAGCAGCACGACAATGAGAATTTAAAAAGGTTTCCTGACATTAATCCTTTTAAATTATTGGACTTTTAAATTAATGATATACCCATTGATTCTTGAATAATATAACTTATAAATGCCTCATGAGCTTTTTTCAGCTCTCTTACCCTATGAGAACCCAAAATAGAGGCTTGTTTTACGCCACTGTTTGTAAACTTTGCAATTGTAAACAAACACTAAAGCCTCAAAACATGGCTTAAACTATCATTTATCATCATGGTCAGTCCTTGCATCAAAAACTATGTCTATGAATTTGAGAGTGGTTACAATTCTCCAGCCCCATCCCTCAGCTGTTTACTGCAACAATGGGGGGCTTTGTAATTGTTTAAACTGCAGATTTCCCCTTTCACTGTCCTACTGTTTGCCAAACAGTTCAAGCCAAAATCTATACAAAGACCTCATATTTCTTGGGTTACTGAACGGCTCAGGAAAACAAATGTGTGCTTAGTTTGCTCAATAGATGTCTTCTGTTGTATTACAGTCTGCCCATCAGTTTTGATCTCAGTGTACAGTTGACATAGTTGGCTGTGAAAGGATATCCTTTGAGGACAATAGAGAATTAATCTATATATAGTATATTGCTATTCACCACTTTTAAATGACTAAAATGTTGTGTATATCCCTAGACATCTCACAGTCGTCGTCCCAATTATCACTGCTGCTCTGTTACATAGGTAATCTATCTCTCTTCAAATATCATGGAAAGAGTCACCCCTATGAACACTGCTCTGCCTGGAGATTAGTAAGGATACTTGTGAGCCACTTCCACCACTGGGCCCTGGCCTGACACCAGCACACACATGTTGTGATACTGACTGAACATACGCAAAGGACTGTGGGACAGCATCACCTGGTCTGGAAACACCTGCGGTGGAAAACACAAGCAAAACAATCAGTAAAGCACAGAACCAGTTAGTGCAGGATTGTTGCATGCAATATAACCCAGATGTTAGTGGAGGAGTGTTGGTTACAATATAACCCAGATGTTAGTGGAGGAGTGTTGGTTACAATATAACCCAGATGTTAGTGGAGGAGTGTTGGGTGCAACATGACAATATAACCCAGATGTTAGTGGAGGAGTGTTGGTTACAATATAACCCAGATGTTAGTGGAGGATTGTTGGTTACAATATAACCCAGATGTTAGTGGAGGAGTGTTGGGTGCAATATGACAATATAACCCAGATGTTAGTGGAGGAGTGTTGGGTGCAACATGACAATATAACCCAGATGTTAGTGGAGGAGTGTTGGGTGCAATATGACAATATAACCCAGATGTTAGTGGAGGAGTGTTGGGTGCAACATGACAATATAACCCAGATGTTAGTGGAGGAGTGTTGGGTGCAATATGACAATATAACCCAGATGTTAGTGGAGGAGTGTTGGTTACAATATAACCCAGATGTTAGTGGAGGAGTGTTGGGTGCAACATGACAATATAACCCAGATGTTAGTCCAGGATTGTTGGTTACAATATGACCAAATCCATCACTGACCTCCACCTCCAGAAGGTGAGACATGTCAGTATGACCCAGATTTTAGTGCAGGATTGTTTGGTGCTATATGACAATATGACGCATCTCTCACCTCCACTTCCAGCAGGTGAGACAGTTGTTCAGCTTTGGTCTGCCTCATAGAGTTCCCTGCGTTGGTCACAAACACCACAGGCACTTTGTACTTCCCCTTCCTGTCCACCAAGCTCCTAAAGATCTGTTTGGCTGCAGGGATGGGTGTGCGGCCCCGCACTAGCACCCCATCGATGTCGAAGAGGAGCCCGAACAAGTTGTGGCCCTGTAGAGACAGATGAATGGTGTGTGACGTGCAGCCTTTCTTCAGTGGACTTTGAGACGATGGTTTATGGTAATGGTCTTGCATCCTTGTATGTGTATAGGCCTTAGGCCTACATGCTGGACCAGACCACCCTCATTTTCTTTATGGTCGGCCTTTAAAGTGGGTTAGTAGTGGGATTAGTCTGCAGTGATACAGCGACCAACGTAACAGTTAAACAACTCAACAGCAATGTCCTGAACTGGTCCCCTTCTGTAGAAGGGTTGTCCAAGCCAAGGACAGGACAGGTAAAGACAGACTGCATTCTAGTGGTGTGTTTACATGCACTATTTTATGTCCCTGTCAACCAGCTCTTTCAAGTTAAAGCCGGTTGGGAGGGTATTTTAGGACACAACCTTGGCAGGGACTGTGACTAATTAATTACAGCTAAGTGTAAAGGTGTCACATGGGAAACTGTCTAGCTAATCTTGCCAACTCGGGTGAAAATATTCAGTCAATGGCATTTGCATGGTAAACTACTATCAAAGTCACCAGATTGGAAAACTGCGTTTGAAACGGAGATTTGTAGTTAGCTATCTGGAATGTGAATAGTGACCACACTTTGAATCAAAGTTTGATTTCGGTAATTAGTTAGCTAGCTAACTATAAACGAGCCAGAATCAACAATGAAACATTCGACTTACATTGCTGGAACTCTGTGATGAGATATGAAGTTGTTTGCCTGCTCCTGCGTGACTTGATTTCAGGAGTCGCCAACCAAATTTCAAAACGTTACATCTTTGCAGTAACTCTGCCATTTCCTCTAACGTTAGCTAGCAAGCTTAAGCTAGCTAAAACAATCACTACAGACAAAAAACACAACAGCATTAACGTTACACACTACCAAGCACTAACTAGCTATAGGAACAACGTAGCTAGCTATATCATACACGACAATAGAAAGTGAAAAGTGTGCCATCTCTAAACTTGATAGCAAGCTGCCATATGAATAACAGATGGCCACGCTTTGGCTTGCTTGCTTTCCGTCAGTGTCAACCCATACCGCGCTTGCGCACATCTCAATTTTATGGAAGTGACGATTTCTACATCGAATTGAGCCAATGGACTTCCTTTCCTAAAATAAAGTTTCGATTTAGAGATTTTGATTGCGGTCTGTTTCTGTTCAGAGGAAACATCAAACATGTTTAATGTATCTAGATGTCCTAATTGTGCATTTGACGTGTAAACATGCATTGTCAATCTAGTTATTACAATAAATTATAAAATACATCTTTATTGACCAAATGAAACACACACTCGGTCTTTCATAGCAACACACAATAGATAAATCAGTAGTGGAAAACAAGTTTGTCTAGAATGAACTTTTATGTGCACATTGTTCATCTTGTCCTGTTTGTATTTAATTACTGTATCAATGTAATAGGAAATGTAAGACATGTCATACACACCCAGGTCTCCTTGGCCTAAAACCTAAACATAATTTTTTTTCTAAATCGTGAGACATTTTTGATATGCAGCACATGTGCCTCTCATATCAGATGTCAGAAGAAAAAAAAAAATCACACTTAGCATGTCAAAGGGGGAATACAGGATCATGATGAGTCGGGAGTCCTAAGTTAAATTGTCCAACAACAATGCTAAATTATTCAGTTTCAAAACATTTCCTGTTGTGTGGGCAACTGAACAGTACCCTGGTCCCCAGTCCCCAGTGTGCTTTTAAAATCTCAGCTGTATCGGAGGTCGTTCTCCAGGCCGTAGATCTTGGCCTTCAGGGTCTTCAGCTCCCCCTGGACCTTCTTGGTCCGAGCGTTGGTCTGACGCACTTCGTGTAGGATGGCCAGGTCCTGATTCGGGCCCACGTTCAGTGTGACCTGAAACACACAGATACCATACCCACACATGAGCCTGCACATAGAAGCTAAGTAAACATACAACAGCTAACACACCTCGGTACACAACATTCACCTGCTACTCACCTTGAAAAGCTGTTTCTCCACATCTTTGAGTTTCTGCCGGAGGTGTTTGATGTCGGTCTTGAAGCCCTCCACCTCCATAGCCCTCCTCTTCTCCAGGGCCTCGTACCGCTGGGTCGTCATCTGAAGACGCTTCGCCATCTTGTCTGACCGATCCTACACACAAAGATGAGCAAAACACAGTGAAGTAAACACCCACACACACCACAATGTATAACACAAACAATAATTTAGCAAAATATACATGGCGTAGTCAGAATTATTCATATCCTGTAAGGATTCGTGGCTACGCACCTTGAAAATCTCCCTGCCCATGTCCCCCTCCTCTCTGATCTGAGCCAGGTCTGTCTCCAGGGTAACACACTGCTCCCTGTACATCTCAGCCAGGCGGTGGGCCTGCTTCAGCTCTTCCTGCACTGTCTGGGGCCACAGGAAATAGCAGTACCCAACAACACAACAGGAAATCCATTTTTAGAATAAGGCTGTAACATAACAAAATGTGGAAAAAGTCAAGGGGTCTGAATAATTTCCAAAGGCACTGTATATACACAGTGCATTCGAAACGTATCTAGACCCCTTCCAATTTTCCACATTTTGTTACGTTACAGCCTTATTCTAAAATGGATGAAATAAAAGCAATCAATCTACACACAATACCTCATAATAACAAAGTGAAAACAGGTTATACATTTTTGCAAATGTATTACAAATAAAAAAACTAAAAGCTTTACATAAGTATTCAGACCCTTTGCTATGAGACTCGAAACTGAGATCAGCTGCATCCTGTTTCCATTGATCATCCTTGAGATGTTTCTACAACTTCATTGGAGTCCATCTGTGGTAAATTCAATTGATTGGACATGATTTGGAAAGGCACACACCTGTCTATATAAGGTCCCATAGTTGACAGTGCATGTCAGTTCAAACACCAAGCCATAAGGTCGAGGGAATTATCCATAGAGCTCAGACAGGATTGTGTTGAGGCAAAGATCTGAGGAAGGGTACCAAAACATTGATACAGCATTGAAGGTCCCCAAGAACACAGTGGCCTCCATCATTCTTAAATGGAAGAAGTTTGGAACCACCAAGACTCTTCCTAGCTCTGGATGCCTGGCCAAACTGAGCAATCGGGGGAGAAGGACCTTGGTTAGGGAGGTGACCAAGAACTCGATGGTCACTCTGACAGAGGCTCTGTAGGCTTTGGGCTCTCCAACCCTGTTCCAGGAGTCATAGGCCTATAGACTAGGCTATTTTAGTTGTAATATAAACCTTATCAAAACATATAGGCCCATGGGCTAGGCTTCATGATGCAGGCGACTATGATATGAAAAAGTCACAAAATGCATGCTCTGTTTCTTGCCTTTGACTGCACACGCTGGGCATCATTAACAAGTGATAATATTCTCCCCCGTCAGACTATTCTAAATGTAATGTTGTCTTTACATATACTAAATCATGTGTGTGACATTAGTTTTGATATAGAATGGGCTATTATCATCATCTGATTGAAGGGAGCTTTTCGCGCGGTTCATTTTCATGCCAGCCAGGTAGGTAGGCTACTCCGGTTGTAAAGCAAAGCAATGTGCTAAATATTTGGAAAGTTCAGAAATAAATATAGTAGGCCTATAGAAATCTGATGGGGTCTTCCTCTTTTTAATAGAGGCCATCAAAACGGTTCTCACACGCAATTACATAGCCTATAGAAATGTTGTGCAACATGGGCTTATAAGAACACTTATTTCATTCCATGCATCAACCAGCTACGAGGAGCTGGCTCTCGGTGTGCAACAGGTGATCCTATTCCGCTCAAACTCATGAAGTGTTTGATTTGATTTTCGACTGCATTTGCATTGATGTCAGAGTGATTAGAGAGACAATAGAGCCCTGAGTACCAGGCCATTAGCAAGTTTGGTAGGCTACTAATGACCATCAGCGGCATCAGAGCACCGTTTTGGAGAAGCCTAGTTACCGTGACTCAACGTTCAGGTGGAATTTGACTGCGATCATGAATCGTGACTGCCGTGTGGCAGAAATATGGTCACCGTAACAGCCCTATCACAAAATAAAAAACGTAAGAGACACACTCCTTTATTTGAGGTGTTGGATGGGACATGACCCCAATGATGTAAGATCTCTGATCTGAAGCATGTGTACCACTACCCACCCTGAGCTCCTCCCTGTGGACGTGCTGTGTGTCAGGCTGGGGCTGGGTTAGAAGCAGAGCCATGCTGCTGCCGTGTCCTCTGGATCCTGGTACCGGCTGCTCCCTCCCGTGACCATCACTGGCTTTCCTCAGACGGTCCTGGGTTGAGTCTAGCTCTCGCAGCAGCCGGTCCTTCTCCACCATCCAGCCCTTCTCGTGGGCCCGCGTCTCAAACTTCAGCTGTAGGAAGTCCCTGGTGCTCTCGTACAGCAGGTTCTGGGTTCGGTCCAGCCTGGGAGGGAGAGTAGAGAGGGACAAGGAGCGGGACAGAGAGGAAGGGAGAGTGTACATGTATTCAGGATAGTGGTATGTGAACTAGGATCGGCATTTTAAATTGTTTGACTGTTGGGAGTACTCCGATGATTTTTACTCAGGCCCGCATTGGGAAAAAAACATGCGCATTTATCTATATCCCAACAACGCCTGATTTAACATAACCTTTACAGGATAACAAATCCAAATTGCCCCATATACAGTGAGTATGCCAAAAATAAAGAACACATTCCTAATATTGTGTTGCACCCCCTCTTTTTCCCTCAGAACAGCCTCAATTTGTTGGGGCAGGACTCTACAAGATGTCAAAAGCATCCACAGGGATGCTGGCCCATGTTGACTCCAATGCTTCCCACGGAATCGAACCCGGGTCTGTAATGACGCCTCTAGCACTGCGATGCAGAGCCTTAGACAGCTGCGCCTCTCGGGAGGCCCAGTACAGGTGTTCTTATAGATTTGTATATTCAGTGTATATTCATTCAATATAAAAAAACAAGTGCCATTTAAGATTAATTTATTGAAACTGTAATATCAACCAGTTACATTATATTATGGAACACAAACTTCAAAAAGGCAGTAACCTCAGCAGTGACACTTTCTTGTAGCAGACAAGACACTAATTTCCTGAGCCCTTATCACAGTCAAGACAACTATTTTATACAAAAAAACGATGTAATAAAGTGCCTTCGGAAAGTATTCAGACCCCTTGACTTTTTCTATATTTTTTTAGGTTACAGTCTTATTCTAAATTTGATTACATCGTTTTTTCCCCCTTCATCAACCTACACACAATATCCCATAATGACAAAGCAAAAACAGGTTTTTAGGAATGTTTACAAATTTGTACCATTTGGGGGGGGGGTCTGGGAGATATTACATAAGTATTCAGACGCTTTACTCAGTACTTTGTTGATGCACCTTTGGCAGCGATTACAGCCTCGATTCTTCTTGGGTATGACACTACAAGCTTGGCACACCTGTATTTGGGGAATTTCTCCCCAAATCCTCTCAAGGTTGGATGGGGACACACAGCTATTTTCAGGTCTCTCCAGAGATGTTCGATCGGGTTCAAGTCCGGGCTCTGGCTGGGCCACTCAAGGACATTCAGAGACTTGTCCCAAAGCCACTCTTGCGTTGTCTTGGCTGTATGCTTAGGGTTGTTGTCCTGTTGGAAGGTGAACCTTCACTTCAGTCTAAGGTACTGAGCGGTCTGGAGCAGGTTGCTCTGTTCATATTTCCCTCAATTCTGACTAGTCTCCCAGTCCCTGCAGCTGAAAAACATCCCCACAGCATGATGCTGCCACCTCCATGCTTCACCGTAGGGATGGTGCCTGCCAGGTTTCCGCCAGACGTGACACTTGGCATTCAGGCAAAATAGTTCAATCTCGGTTTCATCAGACCAGAGAATCTTGTTTCTCATGGTCTGAGAGTCTTTAGGTGCTTTTTGGGCGGGCTTTCATGTGCCTTTAACTGAGGAGTGGCTTCCATCTGGCCACACTACAATAAAGGCCTAATTGGTGGAGTGCTGCAGAGATGGTTGTCCTTCTGTAAGTTTCTCCCAAGATGCTTCAAAGCCTCTTAATGGCCAATACATAGCATCATCACCAGGGTTTATATACATCATTGAAACAGTCAAAACAGTTACTCTCAAAGAGTGATCATTTGAAACGGGGCTCAATTTGACGAGTTCAAAGTTCAGGGTTATAAACCAAAACATGTCTTATTTTCAATATACAGACGTTCAATTTAGTTTATTCTGCCTGTTCTTTGGAATTGTACAAATGGATTAAACAATTCCACATTGAACACTGCATGGGGATGAATTACAGCCACAACATCCGTTTGGTGAGTAGGCCTAAGCTCAATGATTCTGATGAAAATATGCTTGTTCTAGTTTTACCATCTATGTTCAGGGGGATTATAGCCTGGGCTAACCAATTCTAAATGGCATTAGCACTTCGGAAAGTAGCCTAAGCAAAAAAGACAGGACGCAATTATTTCAGCGCTCGTTGTTGGAACACATATTTCCCTACTTCAGTCAGTCAACCAGCCCATTTTTTATTTGTTAAATTTTACAGTGCCTTCAGAAACTATTCATATCCCTCGACTTATTCCACTTTGTTGTTACACCCTGAATTAAAAATGGATTAGATACATTTTCCTCCCATCTACACACAATAAAAATACCCCATGATGACAAAGTGAAAACATGTTTTAAAAATACAGAAATATCTAATTTAAATTTGCTAACATTTAAAAAAAAAACATATGTTCACTGTCAATATGGGGTATTGTGTGTAGATGGGTGAGAAAATTGATTTAATCTATTTTGAATTCAGGCTTTAACAACAAAATGTGGAATAAGTCGAGCTACGAATAATTTCTGAATATTTACTGAATATGTATTTCTGTACACCTAACGGGCGCTTGTGTACGCACTCAGCATGTGTGTGTAGAGGAATGGGTCGGAACACAATTGATTGAGTGAGACAGAGGGGAAAGGGAATTTAGGGAGAAGAACTACGTGACGATTGGCTTGGTTTATTTTTTGTTGTGCCCCGCAAATGCACATGAACAAATGGAACACTAAAATCAAAGCAAATTAAAGTTGTCTTCAAGTCCTAATTTTGATCTCTGGTTGATGATAGAGTTTTGACGTCAGTTGGAGTACTCATGTCCATCCCTGATGTGAAGCCACTCTGACAGTGAGAGTAGTGATGCAGTCCTGGCCTCTAGTCTTGACATCTCTCTCTATACATAATTTGGTGGTACAGTATGTGGGGTGGGGGAATATGAAATGTAGTAGTGATATGAAGAGTGCAGTAGAGTATAGTAGGTAGTTTGCATACTTGTCAGTGAGTACGGTGATGCGGTCCTGGTCTCTCTGGTGCTGGACCTGTCCCTCCTCCACGTGGATCCTCCTGTCCTCCAGCAGAGACTCCACCTGCTCTTTGGACAAACGAGTCTGCTCCTCCATCTGAGCCTGCAGTGCCTCCACCTGCACATTACACCAGTTCAATAGTGTTCAAGGAGCTAAATGAGTTGCTTTGAGTGTGTGTGTCGTACTACCTGTAGTAGTAAGGTCTGGTTGTCTCTTCTGTACTGCTCTGGGCTTCCTCCATTCACCACTCCCTCTGATCTGGATGTCCGGCTTCCCTCTGCTCACAGACAGAAACAAGGCTAAGTGACACAGTCAGGGAAATATTGCACTCCCAAGACAGATTATTCCACATTTCCGTAAACTGATTAGCGCTAAGAGCCCACTGTAATCCTACTTACTAAATTAGATTTTAGTAGCTCCCCTCCTTAGGCTTAGGTTTATCTTACATAGGGAAGATCTTTATCTTACATAGGGAAGAACTCTTAGGTAGAGAAAATTGTTATGAGATGGAAAATAAAATCAAATGCAGGGCCAGCCCTGGTCTTTTGGGGCCTTAGGCAACATTCCGTTGGGAGGCCCCCTCACACATTTTTGCCATGGGACAGAGAGAAGATTTTCCTATTTTATAAAAAATGTTATGGTATTCTACTCTTTCTGCATTGGTCGGAGAAAAAATGTGTAGTTTTACAGCTAATTTCCTGCAATTCTACACATTGTGCCATGACTTATACCACGTTGATATGATATCTGAGTGAAGAGTGAATAACAAAATCAAATGGGGACCCCCTGGAGGTCAGGGCCCCTGGGCACGTACCCTGGATGCCCGGTCTGTAATTCAACCATGATTACTAGAAGTTTAGATAGCTGGCTAGACTAACTTACCAATCTGAAACATTTTAGTTGACATGGACTAATTGAGTGATTGTCAGTGACTGACATGAGAGAAAAGCTGCTGATGCACAACCACATTTTGAAATTGCACCTTGTGTATCCTACTATTCTAACACTCAAACAGTAAGTTGAGACCCCGATGGTCGCCTATGTCGCTTATGCCTGGGGTCGGCCCTGATCAAATGCTATCGTGAATGATTTGACTTATAAACCTTCTGCAATATCTCAAACCAACAGATACATCTAAATATGTATACCCCTAAAATATAATTATCAAATCACGAAACAGAGAATTTTCTTCAACCTTTTGCAGATCCAGTTCTTGACTTTGCCATCTTCCGATGATCCAGAATTCTGGGCTCTAGTTCCTTCTGGGCTATGCTAACCTACAGCACAGTAGACAGACAGGCAATTGTCATGTAAGTCGCCAACTAGATATAGATCCCTTTCCGAAATCATGTAATGTCAAATAAGACAATGGAGTAGAATTAAGTTTCCTGAAGTGGAACTGTGACACCTGACCTTGTGTGGAGGGTCACGGTGGAAGTAGGTGATCTCCCCAGTGTCTGGCCCCACCAGGGCTAACAGATGCTGGATTTTCTTCCTGTCCTCCAGCTCTCTGAACACAAAGACAATAGAAAACCTGTATTTTTCATGTAAAGCTGGAAATGTTAATAGCAATTGTAAAGTGTAATTGTGAATCAAATGAGGGCTCACCTGATCTTGAGTCTGTCATTCTCTGCGTACAGACGCAGCGCCTGTTCCCTCTCCTGGAAGAGGTACACCTGCATGTCACTCAAAGCCTTCTGCAGCTCAGATATCTCCCCTTCGCGCTGTCGCACCTCCCACTGCAGCTTGTGCTGGGAGGGCAGGGAGAGACAGGGGGATTAGCACACACCCATCAGTTGCTCTGTCTGCATGGGTGCACCCCCCGCACCCACCCACACACACCCACACATTTCACCTGGTCCTCTGTGGTGCCTCTGTACTTCTCCAGCATCTGCATCAGGTCATCGTGTTCTCCATCAAACTGGGCGATCTTCCCCCTGTAGAACTCCAGCAGCTCTCTGGAGGGGCGCAGGTAGGCCAGGCGCTCAGTGATGGGGGGCAGGGGAGAGTCCTCCACCCCAAGGGTGCGGTCTGTCTGCCTGGAAGGGAAGACAACCCAGAAGGGAGGAAATTATCCCACTAAGCTAACAAAGATAAAACCAATCTAGGAACAATTCCTTAGTCAGATTAAAGTAGGAGCCGTAGGGAGATTAGACACAATAATGAGATTAGACACAATAGATGTGGTCACTACAATTCTGTAATCTGATAGAGGAAACAATTAAACAACAAAATAGGTAGCCTTTACTTACCGGTCTTTTGTTGGAGGTGACTCCAACATGTTGACCTGCAACACATTTATTGTTCAATTTGAGACACAGTTAAATGATTGTTATGATATGTGTTAAAGCCTGGGAGGTTTTAGGTAGGGCATCCCGAGTGGCGCAGCGGTCTAAGGCACTACATCTCAGTGCAAGAGGCGTCACTGCAGTCCCTGGTTATAATCCAGGCTGCATCGTGATTGGGAGTCCCATAGGGCAACGTACAATTGGCCCAATATTGTCCGGGTTTGGCCGTAATTGTAAATAAGAATTTGTTCTTAACTTACTTGCCTAGTGAAATAAAGGTTAAAAAAAACAATTTAAAAAGTATAACGTTAGCAGTTATCTGTTGTTGTGACTTGTGCCATGATACTGGGTGTTCGCCAACATGACTTCTCGAAACAATGTAATTCCCAAATTGAGAATGGCCGCTCTCCTTCCCGTCGTTGCTAAGCGCCTGTGTGGAAAAGGACGCGGGGAGTTTGAAACTGCTAACGTAACTGCAGCTGGCTACCACCACTGGTCCCACTTGGTTACCTAGCTATGTGGCGATCTGTGTCTATTCACTGTATTTATGAAATATAATAGCTTGCTAGTTCGTTCTAACAAAGTGAGTTGCCAGCTAGAACAACGGTGCACTCACTTCATAAACAAGTCTCAAATTAGCTTGCGTAAGATAGCTAACACAGGTGGATAACAGTGCAAAAGGTTTGCGTGCCATATCCCATGGCAATATTTCAACAATGATTCTAAATCTGTATTAAATATTGACATTCGTTTTCTCGTACCTTTCACTGTTTCATGAAACTTCAAACTGTCTGCCTCTTTAGATCCCGGAAGTTTACAAAGTCTTTCTTCGGAGAAAAAAAAGTGCAGTGAGATTCGAGTAGCGATGCTTTACCGCCACCTACTGTTCTTTGAAGTGAATTGAAACACGGTGTGACCGGCTGGACTTCTGCACCAGCTTCCGCACTGTTTTACGGTAGCCTACATAAGGAAATAGTGATATATAAGCCTAACAAAGTTTTTCTTTGTCATAGACAATTAAGCCTGAAACGTAATTGCCACAGGCACTAGTTTATCATATGTTACAATAACCTAACTCTACAGTAGTAGTAGAGGACGTGGCATAAGGCTATGAATTATTTGCCCCTGGACTAGACACTGATATAAGGCCAGTTTTGTATTCATTACCCTATCAATGGAGGTTATGATTTGGGGAGTGTACGCTGATCCTAGACCTGCGCCTGAGCATCTGTTACCCAGTGCTATTCTCGAAATAGGGCTCCTGGTGTCACTCATCTACTACCCAGCGTTCATTGTCGGTAGCGCCACTTTTGGTAGGGAACAATCGCACACAGGAGGATTGAACGCTAGTTGGTAGCACCGTTTTTTTTGGGTCGAAAATGGAACGAAAAGTAGCTCGAGAATTTAGGCACAAGGTAATAACTTAATAATGAAATATTTGCATAATGTGTTAAGTAAAGCAATTGCTGTTTCATTTCTCTTTGGCTGTTATCACGGTATGATGTACTCTGAACCCTGTTGGGGTAACGCTTTTACACAGCTGCCTTTACATTTAATATGTCTTGATAGGTATTGAGAAGTAATTAGTATCGGACTAACATATGTTTTGTCTTCGATTTTTATTGCATTGTTTCATCCTTTATTTCACAATTGAGAAATTAGACTGTGTGTTATACAACTTCATTATCTGTACGATTTAAACGTTGTTCCCTCATATGTAAGGATATTTAATTTCATATATTCTTTTTTAACACTGTATGTGTGTATGTGCTATACAGTAACATACATTTAGATTGTCCGAAGAGTCTGTACAGGTAAACTAGGCTAAAGTATATCATGATGACAAAAATATGTGTGTTGGCGTTCTTGATTGGTTAGTTGGTGTGTATTGCAGAAAGTTCTGGGTTTTCCAACATATTTTTTGTTTGTTGGTCATTCTTGATCCAACACGTACAGTTAAAGTCGGAAGTTTACATACACTTAGGTTGGAGTCATAAACCTGTTTTTCAACCACTCCACAAATTTCTTGTTAACAAACTATAGTTTTAGCAAGTCGGTTAGGACACCTACTTTGTCTATGACAAGTAATTTTTCCAACAATTGTTCATAGACAGATTATTTCACTTATAATTCACTGTATCACAATTCCAGTGGTTTAGAAGTTAACATACACTAAGTTGACTGTTCCTTAAAACAGCTTGGAAAAATCCAGGAAATGATGTCATGGCTTTAGAAGCTACTTATTGACATCATTTGAGTCAATTGGAGGTGTACCTATGAATATATTTCAAGGCCTACCTTCAAACTTGGTGCCTCTTTGCTTGACATCATGGGAAAATCAAAAGAAATCAGCTAAGACCTCCACCTCCAAAATTGTAGACCTCCACAAGTCTGATTCATCCTTGGGAGCAATATCCAAACGCCTGAAGGTACCATGTGCATCTGTACAAACAATAGTACGCAAGTATAAACACCACGGGACCACGCAGCCGTCATACCGCTCAGGAAGGAAAGGCGTTCTGTCTCCTAGAGATGAACGTACTTTGGTGCGAAAAGTGCAAATCAATCCCAGAACAACAGCAAAAGACCTTGTGAAGATGCTGGAGGAAACAGGTACAAAAGTGTCTACATCCACAGTAAAACAAGTCCTATATCGACATAACCTAAAAGGCCGCTCAGCAAGGAAGAAGCCACTGCTCCAAAACCGCCACAAAAAAAGCCAGACTACGGTTTGCAACTGCACATGGGGACAAAGATCGTACTTTTGAGAAATGTCCTCTGGTCTGATGAAACAAAAATAGAACTGTTTGGCCATAATGCCCATCATTATGTTTGAAGGAAAAAGGGGGATGCTTGCAAGCCAAAGAACACCATCCCAACCGTGAAGCACGGGGGTGGCAGCATCATGTTGTGGGGGTGCTTTCGTGCAGGAGGGACTGGTGCACTTCACAAAATAGATGGCATCATGAGGGAGGAAAATTATGTGGATATATTGAAGCAACATCTCACAACATCAGTCAGGAAGTTAAAGGTTGGTCGCAAATGGGTCTTCCAAATGGACAATGACCCCAAGCATACTTCCAAAGTTGTGGCTTAAGGACAACAAAGTCAAGGTATTGGAGTGGCCATCACAAAGCCCTGACCTCAGTCCTATAGAAAAATTGTGGGCAGAACTGAAAACGCGTGTGCGAGCAAGGAGGCCTACAAACCTGACTCAGTTACACCAGCTCTGTCAGGAGGAATGGGCCAAAATTCACCCAACTTATTGTGGGAAGCTTGTGGAAGGCTACCTGAAATGTTTGACCCAAGTTAAACAATTTAAAGGCAATCCTACAAAATACTAATTGAGTGTATGTAAACTTCTGACACACTGGGAATGTGATGGAAGAAATAAAAGCTGAAATAAATCATTCTCTCAACTATTATTTCACATTCTTAAAATAAAGTGGTGATCCTAACTGACCTAAGACAGAGAAATTTTAATAGGATCAAATGTCAGGAATTGTGAAAAACTGAGTTTAAATGTATTTGGCTAAGGTGTATGTAAACTTCTGACTTCAACTGTATATACCAGTGATGCAATGAAATTAAACGAAATGCAGAAGTCCAGCCAGTCACACAGTGTTGCAATTCACTACAAAGAACAGGAGGTGGGCTCCCGAGTGAAGCAGCGGTCTTGGGCACTGCATCTCAGTGCTAGAGGCGTCACTACAGACCCTGGTTCGATCCTGGGCTGTATCACAATCGGCCGTGATTGGGAGTCCCATAGGGCGGCGCACAATTGGCCCAGCATCGTTGGTTAGGGTTTGGCCGGGGTAGGCCGTCATTGTAAATAAGAGATTGTTCTTGACTGACTAGCCTAGTTAAATAAATATATAAAAATTCATTGTAGGCATACAATTGTTCATTTCCCAAATGCAGGTTAATAATGTCAAAACAGAAACGGTGTAAAGGGAACGTGATACATTTGGGTGTTTTCAGCTCAGGATCCACATTACAGAGGACTATCTGGCCTCAATGTTGTAGGTTGTCACTGGGTCGCTCCCCTTTTGATCATTTAGAGAGTGTCAGGGATGTTCAGCCATGCAGAAAGGAAGGGACAATTTACAGCAGAATTTAGAGACGGAGAGAGCAGGTAGGCAAGCAGGCATGAGCAGCAAACTCATTTTATTTGTCTTTTAGAGGGGAATATAGGCTAATGTTGGATTGAAGTGGGCCCTTTAATCTCTATTATTGCTGATTTGACATTAATGTGTGTTGTATTCACCCCTGGGCTTTGTTGGATGTTTGAGAAAAGGGAGTTTAAATGTTTAGAGAGCACAAGAGAACTTCAGTTATAACATAAGCTGTGTGTTGGTCCATGTTCCCAGACTACCCAGTGGTCTGTGGGTGGTGCTTTATGATCGGCTTCATCAGTTTATGGGGCCAAAGTCTGCACATAGTCACATTGCTTACCCTGTCTCTCAATGTCGAGTCAGAGAGCTTTACGACACTATAAACACACCGGCATACACCCATCAACCTTTGCATGTTTGTGCTTTTGTGCGGTAATGTGTATCTAGGTGTGTGTGTGCTTGATTGTGTGTGGATGTGTTTAACTATGCTTGTGGGGACCAGAAGTCCCCACAAGAATAGTAAACAAACAAACATTTGACATTTTGTTAGTCCCCACGAGGTCAAATGCTATTTCTAGGGGGTTTAGGGTTAGGCTAATTAGTGTTAGGAGCTGGAGTTTCTTTTAGTTTTGGGGTTAGGAGCCAGGGTTAGGTTTAGGTTTAGGGTTAAGGTTAGGCTTTAGGGTTAAGGTTGGGGTTAGGGGTAATAAGATTTTGAATGGGACTGAATTTTGTGTCCCCACAAGGTTAGATGTACTGTGTGTCTCTCTCTCTCTCTCTCTCTCTCTCTGTGTGTGTGTGTGTGTGAGAGAGAGAGACTTTTTTTGTATGGGGGAGTACCTCTTGTCTCAGGGTTGTACTGTAAGGTTATACTGCTCACCTCACTATTCCAAACCTCCCTCCAACCTCCCCCCTCCGTCTCACTCCCTCACTCCCTCTCCCCAGTCCGGTGGCATAAGAGTGGCTCCCAGCCCAGAGTCCTAGTGAGGGCAGGTCACTTCACAGGAGAAAGGATCTAGAAAGAGGGAAAGCTACCTGGCCTTTGGCCACCAGCATCAACAATAGATGCTAATGCTTTTATAGGCACACAAACACAGCAAACATATACACGGGCACACACACACACACACACACACACACTGAGGCACTCACACATAGACAATCTTCCTTAATGAAGGATATGGGCTACATTAATGACTGACCCAAGCGCTTCCTCAAAACCTTTCTGCAGCAGTTCAGTCGTTTTTATAAGGTAAGAAACACACACACACACACACACACACCTAGGGCTAGAGTGCATGTACCCTGTCATGGTGAAAGGACCACAGCTGAGAGGGATATGTCAGTAAGAGTCTGCAGCTTTCCCTGACTGTGGCAGCTGCTATCTTGTCTGTGATAGAGGATGATGAAGATGTCTGTGTTGTCTAGGTGGAGCTGCTCATTGACAATGAGGCAGAAAAGGATTACCTGTACGATGTCCTGCGGATATACCACCAGTGAGTATCTCTGTCTGACTTTCACATTAGTTTAGTGCTAAATTATTGACTAGTAATTTTCAGGACAAACAATTTTCTTCCCTTAACTGATTTCAGTTTGCTGATCCTTTATTTGGGGAAGTGTATTGTTAGTAGTGTTATCTGCCAGTACTAGATAAATTAATTGTTAGTAGTAGTTGTTGTTAGTAGTGTACTCTGCCAGTACTAGATAAATACATTGTTAGTAGTTAGTAGTAGTTGTTGTTAGTAGTGTACTCTGCCAGTACTAGATAAATACATTGTTAGAAGTTAGTAGTAGTTGTTGTTAGTAGTGTACTCTGCCAGTACTAGATACATTAATTGTTAGTAGTAGTTGTTATTAGTAGTGTACTCTGCCAGTACTAGATGTAGTAGTTGTTGTTTGTAGTGTACTCTGCCAGTACTCGATGAATACATTGTTAGTAGTTAGTAGTAGTTGTTGTTAGTGGTGTACTCTGCCAGTACTAGATACATTAATTGTTAGTAGTAGTTGTTGTTAGTGGTGTACTCTGCCAGTACTAGATACATTAATTGTTTGTAGTAGTTGTTGTTAGTAGTGTACTCTGCCAGTACTAGATACATTAATTGTTAGTAGTAGTTGTTATTAGTAGTGTACTCTGCCAGTACTAGATAAATACATTGTTAGTAGTTAGTAGTAGTTGTTGTTAGTAGTGTACTCTGCCAGTACTAGATACATTAATTGTTAGTAGTAGTAGTTGTTAGTAGTGTACTCTGCCAGTACTAGATACATACATTGTTAGTAGTTAGTAGTAGTTGTTGTTAGTAGTGTACTCTGCCAGTACTAGATACATTAATTGTTAGTAGTAGTAGTTGTTAGTAGTGTACTCTGCCAGTACTAGATACATTAATTGTTAGTAGTTAGTAGTCGTTGTTGTTAGTGGTGTACTCTGCCAGTACTAGATACATTAATTGTTAGTAGTAGTTGTTAGTGGTGTACTCTGCCAGTACTAGATACATTAATTGTTTGTAGTAGTTGTTGTTAGTAGTGTACTCTGCCAGTACTAGATGTAGTAGTTGTTGTTTGTAGTGTACTCTGCCAGTACTAGATAAATACATTGTTAGTAGTTAGTAGTAGTTGTTGTTAGTAGTGTACTCTGCCAGTACTAGATACATTAATTGTTAGTAGTAGTAGTTGTTAGTAGTGTACTCTGCCAGTACTAGATACATACATTGTTAGTAGTTAGTAGTAGTTGTTGTTAGTAGTGTACTCTGCCAGTACTAGATACATTAATTGTTAGTAGTAGTAGTTGTTAGTAGTGTACTCTGCCAGTACTAGATACATACATTGTTAGTAGTTAGTAGTAGTTGTTGTTAGTAGTGTACTCTGCCAGTACTAGATACATTAATTGTTAGTAGTAGTAGTTGTTAGTAGTGTACTCTGCCAGTACTAGATACATTAATTGTTAGTAGTTAGTAGTCGTTGTTGTTAGTGGTGTACTCTGCCAGTACTAGATACATTAATTGTTAGTAGTTAGTAGTAGTTGTTGTTAGTATTGTACTCTTCCAGTACTAGATACATTAATTGTTAGTAGTAGTTGTTGTTAGTGGTGTACTCTTCCAGTACTAGATACATTAATTGTTAGTAGTAGTAGTTGTTAGTAGTGTACTCTGCCAGTACTAGATACATTAATTGTTAGTAGTAGTTGTTGTTAGTGGTGTACTCTGCCAGTACTAGATAAATTAATTGTTATTAGTAGTTGTTAGTAGTGTACTCTGCCAGTACTATATCAATTAATTGTTAGTAGTAGTTGTTAGTAGTGTACTCTGCCAGTACTAGATAAATACATTGTTAGTAGTTAGTAGTAGTTGTTGTTAGTAGTGTACTCTGCCAGTACTAGATAAATACATTGTTAGTAGTTAGTAGTAGTAGTTGTTGGTAGTGTACTCTGCCAGTACTAGATACATTAATTGTTAGTAGTTAGTAGTAGTTGTTGTTAGTGGTGTACTCTGCCAGTACTAGATACATTAATTGTTAGTGGTGTACTCTGTCAGTACTAGATAAATTAATTGTTAGCAGTAGTTGTTGTTAGTGGTGTACTCTGCCAGTTCTAGATAAATTAATTGTTAGTAGTTGTTGTTAGTGGTGTACTCTGCCAGTACTAGATAAATTAATTGTTAGTAGTAGTTGTTAGTAGTGTACTCTGCCAGTACTAGATCAATTAATTGTTAGTAGTAGTTGTTAGTAGTGTACTCTGCCAGTACTAGATAAATACATTGTTAGTAGTTAGTAGTAGTTGTTGTTAGTGGTGTACTCTGCCAGTACTAGATAAATTAATTGTTAGTAGTAGTTGTTAGTAGTGTACTCTGCCAGTACTAGATCAATTAATTGTTAGTAGTAGTTGTTAGTAGTGTACTCTGCCAATACTAGATAAATACATTGTTAGTAGTTAGTAGTAGTTGTTGTTAGTGGTGTACTCTGCCAGTACTAGATAAATTAATTGTTAGTAGTAGTTGTTGTTAGTAGTGTACTCTGCCAGTACTAGATAAATACATTGTTAGTAGTTAGTAGTAGTTGTTGTTAGTAGTGTACTCTGCCAGTACTAGATAAATTAATTGTTAGTAGTAGTTGTTAGTAGTGTACTCTGCCAGTACTAGATAAATACATTGTTAGTAGTTAGTAGTAGTTGTTGTTTGTGGTGTACTCTGCCAGTACTAGATAAATACATTGTTAATAGTTAGTAGTAGTAGTTGGTGGTGTACTCTGCCAGTACTAGATAAATACATTGTTAGTAGTTAGTAGTAGTTGTTGTTAGTGGTGTACTCTGCCAGTACTAGATAAATACATTCTTAGTAGTTAGTAGTAGTAGTTGGTGGTGTACTCTGGCAGTACTAGATACGTCACGATTATTTTTTCTGTCACTTCTATATCAACTAAGATGGAAAAGCAAACCTCTTGATTTCTCTCAAATTACACATTTATGTATAATAGGGGGTTAAATCTCCTGTGTGTGTGTGTGTGTGGGGGGGGGGGGGGGGGGGGGGGGGGGTGTATACAAGTATTTTATGTTGAGAGATAAGGTTTCATTCAGGAATGTGATGTTAATGTGGACTGAATGGGGAGTTAGAGGAGCTGGTTTCCATGTGCTCTGGGTATGGAGCCAGAGCCCTGAGACGCCATTGGTTAGACATACAGTATGATCAGTTTTCCACTTTGCTCTGCCAATCCTGGCCAGCTATTCACAAAAGCCATTTCCCCCTTCATACACGAGTCAAAAGTGAAATGGTGAACGTTAATAATTAATAGTCATAGGTCATAGGCCTTTTTGTTCCCATTGGTAGGTTGATTGCACATTCTTGATATCCTTGACGACCCATAAGGGCGTGGTGTTTATCAAACTGTTCTGTCCTAGTGGTTCTGTACGCAGCTTTGAGGCACTTTTTCCTCCTAGTCATGTATGTCAGAAATAGGAATGATGAAGGAAGGCGTTCAAAACCTCTCGCTCTCAAATGATTGTGTGTGCGTGTGTGCGTGTTGAGCTGACCTCTGACCCGCTGCTCTCTCCCTCAGATCCATGGAGTTGTCAGTGTTGGTGGGGGACCTGAAACTGGTCATCAACGAGCCCAGCCGCCTGCCGCTGTTTGATGCCATCCGGCCCCTCATTCCCCTCAAACACCAGGTGGAGTACGACCTGCACACCCCTAAGAGGTCACGGTGAGTGGAGGGGTCGCTGCCACCCACCAGGCTGGCGCTTTAACAGTCCATAGACTTTCAATAAGATGCCTTTGTCGTATACGTTCTAGTCACTCCAAGATAACGACAATATACACTACATTGAAACACAGAATTGATAACCCCTTCCTGTCATCTTCCATCTATCCCCTTCTCCAACTCTCCCCCCTGTCTTTCTTCTCCTATATCCTCTTCCCCCTCCTGGTGGCGCAGTAAGCTAAAGGAGGTGCGTCTGGATCGTACTCATCCTGAGGGGCTGGGGCTGAGCGTAAGAGGGGGCCTGGAGTTCGGCTGTGGACTCTTCATCTCACAGATCGTCAAGGATGGACAGGCTGGAAACAGTGGCCTGCAGGTGTGTGTGTGTGTGTGTGTGTGTGTGCATGTGTGTTTTCATGAGGTCATGAAAGGGACAGTCTTTTCATATGGTATGGTCAATATTTCCACTAGGTGGAGTAAAGAAACATTGATTAGTTTAGTTACCCTTTGAGAAGCAGATTCATAAACTGCACCACCTGACTCCGTTGAGAAATGTAAAATGTCTTTGTATAAGTCATTATGCAGTTCAAATGGGTATCTCTCCTTGCTGTTTTACATATAGTAATCAGGGTTGGGGTCAATTCCTTTGAAATTCCAGTTAATTCAGAAAGTGAACCAAATTCCAGTTCCACATTTTCCAAATTGAAAAAAGCATTGAAGAAAATTGTAATTGGCGTTTCAGTGTTGTTCCTGAATTGTATGGAATTTAAATGGAATTGACCCCAATCCTGCTAGAAATCGAATGCATCACCTATGCATGCATCAAATAAAACCAATCAGAGGAACAAATCGCTTTGATAAAAACATCAGTGAATTTTTGAAGTACCTTCCTGTCCTTCATGAAGTAATTTGCTCCTGACTGATTGAACCTGCTGTACTGTCTGGGGCGGCAGGTAGCCTAGTGGTTAGAGCGTTGGACTAATAACCGAAAGGTTGCAAGATTGAATCCCTGAGCTGACAAGGTAAAAGTCTGTCATTTTGCCTCTGAACAAGGCAGTTAACCCATTGTTCCTAGGCCGTCATTGAAAATAAGAATTTGTTCTTAACTGACTTGCCTAGTTAAATAAAGGTAAAATAACATACTGTAGTTATTCCCCTCAGCCAGCACGACAGATGTCCCACACTTACATTAGCTCAATAACCAGTGACACAAATTGACACCGCTACTGAGGTGACACAGCCATCCTGTCTGGCATCTGGAGAAAAAAACTATTCTGAGACATCCTTACCTAGTGAGCACAAGACTTGAAAATATGCAATTTCAATGTCCATTCAACATATTTTGCTCATAGGGTACCCAGTATGGAGGGCGGAGGGGTTGTTGTCAGACATCTGAAGAGAAGCAAACACACAATGCGAAACATAACACTCAGAGAAATGTAGCCACACACTCGTAGTCACAACCCATAAAAAATGATGGTCTTTGTAACGTCTGACCTCTGTGTGACCTCCAGATGGGAGATGAGATTGTACGCATCAATGGATACTCCATTTCTTCCTGTGTCCACGAGGAAGTCATCAACCTCATCAAGACCAAGAAGACCGTGTCGCTCAAAGTCAGGCGTAAGTTCACCCAACTCATTCAGGGCATATCCCAATAATGTACCTATCTTTATGTCATCTAAGTAATTAGACTTCATTTTCAATTTCTGTCTCTTTGCTTCTTTTCTCTGTGCAGAGGTTGGAATGATACCAGTGAAGAGGTAGGGCTGTTTCTCTCTTGGTTGGTGTTGTGTTTGACAACTTTCTGTTTTAGCAAAGATGAGATGAGATGTGAGAGTAATAAAACAACAAACTATATATTCTGGATAAGGGGCATCCAGGGAGCATGTTTTATGCATTTCATGTGTCAGGCGTCCCTCACAAAACAGGTTTTCAACCGACCTCAAGGTATCATCCTGGTTAAATAAAGGTTAAATATATACATAAATGAATATAGAATTAGATTTCTGTTCTTCTCCAGTTCCACAGAGGAGCCTCTGAAGTGGCAGTTTGTGGACCAGTTTGTGTCTGAGTCTGGGGTGAGAATGAGATTCATATTCTTTTAGATGAAATATTCTCTAATTTTCTTTATTCCTTTGGCCCTTCTTCATTCCCATTGTTGTAATTTAATAAACACTCTTATCCAGAACAACCTAAAAATAAATAGAGGGCAGAAAATAACATACTGTAATGCAACCAAGCACATCATTTTCTATCTCTCTCTCTCTCTCTCAGAAGAAAAGCAGTGTGGCAGGCCTGGCATCCATGGGAGGCAAGGAGATCAGGGAGAAGAAGGTGTTCCTGAGCTTGGTGGGCACCAAGGGCATGGGCATCAGCATCTCCAGTGGCCCCACACAGCAGCCTGGTATCTACGTCAGTAACGTCAAACCGGGTTCCCTCGCTGCTGAAGTAGGACTACAGGTAAGAGTTTGGCCCTGTTTAGCGTACTGTAAACCACTATGAAATGAACATCTAGAAATGTATCATGATGATCACCTGTGCATAATAAACTCATAGTGTTTTGTCAAGATCCATGAGAAATCTTACTGGCTAGGAATTGTTTTCTGAACCATGTCTGAGTGTTTATGTGAGAAGATCTCATCTAGCTTAGTCCTAGTATGCCACAATGTCCCAATGTGAATTCCAATAAAGTACTGAAATGTGTGTGTGTGTTGCTGCATGGTTGGTATTGCGAGTTGTATTGTGTTTTGTGTTGGTAGATTGGTGACCAGATCGTCGAGGTGAACAGGGTGGAATTCACTAATCTGGACCACAAAGAGGTAGGACACACAAAATGCAAACAAGGGTTTGATACCTCCAGAATACAGTTTTGCTTGGTAAATAATACATTTGCTTGGTAAATAATATACTTTTGTGTTTACTGCTTAGTAAAGTTTTTTTCTGTATTGTGTCTGCAGGCTGTCAGAGTTCTGAAGAGCAGCAGGAGTCTAACCATCACAGTTCTTTCTGGTGCTGTAAGTACACCGTCAACTGCTACGAATAGTGCTTCCTTATAGGAATAGTCCACTCAAAAACTGTCTTTTGATATTTTTTTAATTAGTCCAATGTTGATACAGTCCCAAAAATGTTTTTATGTCAGCAGTTTTCAATATATAGCACTTTCAAGAAGCAAAGTGAAGAATGCGACATCATCATGAAGACGCAATTCCACAACTTATCTGCAGCAGCATACACCAAACAACTTACTATACCCCTAACGACTTACTATACCCCTAACGACTTACTATACCCATAATGACTTACTATACCCCAAACAACTTACTATACCCATAATGACTTACTATACCCATAATGACTTACTATACCCATAATGACTTACTATACCCATAATGACTTACTATACCCATAACAACTTACTATACCCATAACAACTTACTATACCCATAACGACTTACTATACCCATAACGACTTACTATACCCATAATGACTTACTATACCCATAACGACTTACTATACCCCTAACGACTTACTATACCCCTAACGACTTACTATACCCCTAACGACTTACTATACCCCTAACGACTTACTATACCCCTAACGACTTACTATACCCCAAACGACTTACTATACCCCAAACGACTTACTATACCCCAAACGACTTACTATACCCCAAATGGCTTACTATACCCCAAACGACTTACTATACCCCAAACGACTTACTATACCCCAAACGACTTACTATACCCCAAACGACTTACTATACCCCAAACGACTTACTATACCCATAATGACTTACTATACCCCAAACAACTTACTATACCCCAAACGACTTACTATACCCCTAACGACTTACTATACACATAATGACTTACTATACCCCTAATGACTTACTACAGTACAGTTGTGGCCAAAAGTTTTGAGAATGACACAAATATGAATTTTCACAAAGTCTGCTGCCTCAGTTTGTATGATGGCAATTTGTATATACTCCAGAATGTTATGAAGAGTGATCAGATTAATTGCAAAGTCCCTCGTTGCCATGCAAATGAACTGAATTCCCAAAACATTTCCACTACATTTCAGCCCTGCCACAAAAGGACCAGCTGACATCATGTCAGTGATTCTCTCGTTAACACAGGTGTGAGTGTTGACGAGGACAAGGCTAGAGATCACTCTGTCATGTTGATTGAGTTCGAATAACAGACTGGAAGCTTCAAAAGGAGGGTGGTGCTTGGAATCATTGTTCTTCCTCTGTCAACCATGGTTACCTGCAAGGAAACACGTGCCGTCATTATTTCTTTGCAGAAAAAGGGCTTCACAGGCAAGGATATTGCTGCCAGTAAGATTGCACCTAAATCAACCATTTATCGGATCATCAAGAACTTCAAAGAGAGCGGTTCAATTGTTGTGAAGTAGGCTTCAGGGAGCCCAAGAAAGTACAGCAAGCGCCAGGACCGTCTCCTATAGTTGATTTAGCTGCGGGATCGGCACACCACCAGTACAGAACTTGCTCAGGAATGGCAGCAGGCAGGTGTGAGTGCATCTGCACGCACAGTGAGGCGAAGACTTTTGGAGGATGGCCTAGTGTCAAGATGGGCAGCAAAAAGGCCACTTCTCTCCAGGAAAACATCAGGGACAGACTGATATTCTGCAAAAGGTACAGGGATTAGACTGCTGAGGACAGGGGTAAAGTCATTTTCTCTGATGAATCCCCTTTCCGATTGTTTGGGGCATCCGGAAAAAAGCTTGTCCGGAGAAGACAAGGTGAGCGCTACCATCAGTCCTGTTTCATGCCAACAGTAAAGCATCCTGAGACCATTCATGTGTGGGGTTGCTTCTCAGCCAAGGGAGTGGGCTCACTCACAATTTTGCCTAAAAACACAGCCATGAATAAAGAATGGTACCAACACATCCTACGAGAGCAACTTCTCCCAACCATCCAGGAACAGTTTGGCAACGAACAATACCTTTTCCAGCATGATGGAGCACCTTGCCATAAGGCAAAAGTGATAACTAAGTGGCTCGGGGAACAAAACATCGATATTTTGGGTCCATAGACAGGAAACTCCCCAGACCTTAATCCCATTGAGAACTTGTGGTCAATCCTCAAAAGGTGGGTGGACAAACAAAACCCACAAATTCTGACAAACTCCAAGCATTGATTATGCAAGAATGGGCTGCCATCAGTCAGGATGTGGCCCAGAAGTTAATTGACAGCATGCCAGGGCGGATTGCAGAGGTCTTGAAAAAGAAGGGTCAACACTGCAAATATTGACTCTTTGCATCAACGTCATGCAATTGTCAATAAAAGCCTTTGACACTTGTGAAATGCTTGTAGTTATACTTCAGTATTCCATAGTAACATCTGGCAAAAATATCTAAAAACACTGAAGCAGCAATCTTTGTGGAAATTAATATTTGTCATTCTCAAAACTTTTGGCCACGACTGTGTACCCATAATGACTTACTACAGTATACCCATAATGACTTACCATACCCCTAATGACTTACTATACCCCTAACAACCTACTATACCCCTAATGACTTACTACAGTATACCCATAATGACTTACCATACCCCTAATGACTTACTATACCCCTAACAACCTACTATACCCCTAATGACTTACTACAGTATACCCATAACGACTTACTATACCCCTAACGACTTGCTATACCACTAATGGCGTACTATACCCTTAATGACTTACTACAGTATATATAAAAAATATGTATATCATTAATGTAAAAGTCCAAAAATGGATGTAGCAATTGCAGATTGCCCCTGATCAACTCTCATTTCCACCTCAAGACAGGGAGTAAATTGAAAGAATAAACAGTATCTGTGATTCTTATAGGCGATTGTTATTCTCTCATCTCCCGCTCTCACTACATCCATCCGTGTGTTGTTATTTCCTTGTGGAAAGGCACTTCCATCACAGATGTGTTATCTGTTGATTTGTGTGCAAACAAGTGCCTTCTTGGGATTGTCCAAATGCTTGAGTGAGTTAACACCCGTTTAACCAGTTTTTAATTCTAAGTCTCACCCAAAGTTCCAAAATTGAGATTGGAACACTCTTACACCCCCTTTCTGCTGTCTGTCTGTCTCTGTCTCTGTCTCTGTCTCTGTCTCTGTCTCTGTCTGTCTGTCTGTCTGTCTGTCTGTCTGTCTGTCTGTCTGTCTGTCCGTCCGTCCCACACAGGGCAGTGAGTTGTTTATGACAGGCGAGGAGCGTCTGGCGGTGGAGGCTCGCAGGGAGCTGGACAGACAAGAGCTGATGCAACAGAAGAGGGTTGCCCTAGAGACCAACAAGATCATTAAGCAGGAGAAGGAGAGGCAGTGAGTGGATATTGATTGGTTGATTCAAATTGGATATTTGGTTCCACGTTTAACAATATTTAATTCCATTGTCCTCCAAGAGTTGCTGAATCTCCTCTCTACTTCAGTTTGCTCCTCAACTCATAACGAGGTGGCGGCGGTGATCCCTTACCAAAAACACAATATAAACCACACAAGTGGATATAGAGCATTTCAAATCATCAAGTTTAACTCAAAGAAGTGATCAAACATATTTCCATTGTGGTGCTTAGAGCCAAATATTCTATAGAATCGTTTTCCCGCCAAACAATGTTGGGGAGATTGGACAGAAGCACTCAGAAAAAACACTTGATGATTATAGATTATTGTATTCAGAGAGCTGAAGCTTTGACATTTGGGAACTTATGCTGGTAAACTGATCAATGTACTTTTGCCAAAAGTTGTTGTTTGTGCATATGCTCTATGAACAGCCACCTCTCTTGGCACACACAGAGAGAAAACATAGGTGCCTGACTGCCTCGATTCAGTCTTATGTAGCAACATTTGAAATAATTGTGTTTTATACATTGAATAAAAGTAGAGACAGAGCTAGAAATTGTAGATCTTACACTGCAGTTGAAGAACAATGGGAAGTAATTCTGTGTTGAGAAAATGGCCGTTGAATGTTTTGGTATACCTACTGGAGAGCTCTTCTTTGTTTACAGCCATTCAGCATCGTTCACACCCTCTAAGACTTAGCCGCCATCCATCTCTTTAAAGATTCACATGTGAGGCCACTTGATAAACAGAGTGATTAGTTTAGTAAACAACCAAATATTTCAAGACTTAAAGTGGTGAAAGTAGTAGCCTACAATAAAGAAAAACTCCAGGTAAATATACACTTTATCTAGTCCTTTGCCTAAATCCTAATCACACACTATATTAAATCAAAAGTTTATTTGTCACATGCACAGGATACAGAAGGTATAAATGGTACAGTGAAATGGTTACTTCCATAGTAGCAATGTCAAAAACAGAAAGTGTCTAGATACAAATATTTTATAAATATATTATATTTATTAGATGACGCTTACCCGACACACTTGTCTAAATTGATGGATCATGTGAAAGAAATGCTATAACCACCTGCCAGCCACATCTAGCTAAGTGGATGGGTCACTATTGTCTGGACATGTACACATGTTCATGAAATACAATAGATGGCCGTAATCACCCCCAGACACACCTGGCTAACTTGATGGGTCATGCAATCATCTGGCGAAGTGTTTTGTTTACATATGTAGTCTTTTGTTTAGACATGTAGCTAGCTAGATAGCTAAACAATGAACAGGCATAATCCCAACTGATACTACTACCAAGCAATGCAAAAATTGCCATTGCTGTAGTATGAATCTGCTAACCAACCAGGTTCAATGTTAGTTAGCTAACAGTAGGGTATAACTAAGAATGCAAATGGATTTCTGATTCAAATAATATTACTACACAGATCATACATGTAACGTTTGCTAGCAAAAAGTACGCTTTAACTTGCATTGAAAATGACTTTCTGACTAATTTAGAAACTTATAATGTCTGAAAATGTAGCTAGACTCTTACTGTATACATGGATAAATACTTCATGGCAGACTGGAATCATTTAACTCTGTTTAACGTTTTGTCTGTAGTTACATCTTGTTTGGCCAGCGTTGTGTCAAGTCACTCTGATGGCTAACGTTATATACAGTGCATTTGGAAAGTATTCAGACCCCTTCGATTTTCCAAATTTTGTTACGTTACAGCCTTATTCTAAAATTGATTAGATAGTGTTTTTCTCTCATCAATCTACACACCATACGCCATAATGACAAAGCAAAAACATTTTTTTTACATTTTTTCATGTTTAAAAAAATAAAATAAAAATGATATCACATTTACATATGTATTCAGATGTTTTATTCAGTACTTTGTTGAAGTACATTTGGCAGCGATTACAGCCTCGAGTCTTCTTGGGTATGACGCTACAAGCTTGGCACACCTGTATTTGGGGAGTTTCTCCCCAAATCTTCTCTGCAGATCCTCTCAAGCTCTGTCAGGTTGGATGGGGAGCGTTGCTGCACAGCTATTTTCAGGTCTCTCCAGAGACGTTCGATCAGGTTCAAGTCTGGGCTCTGGCTGGGCCACTCAAAGACTTGTCCCAAAGCCATTCCTGCGTTGTCTTGGCTGTGTGCTTAGGATCGTTGTCCTGTTGGAAGGTGAACCTTCGCCCCAGTCTGATGTCCTGAGCGCTCTGTAGCAGGTTTTCATCAAGGATCTCTGTGTACTTTGCTCTATTCAGCCTTCCCTTGATTCTGACATGTCTCCCAGTCTCTGGGAGACGTTGTCATTATGGGGTATTGTGTGTAGATTAATGAGAGAAAATAACGATTTAATACATTTTAAAATAAGGCTGTAACGTAACAAAATGTGGAAAAAGTCAAGAGGTCTGAATACTTTCCGAATGCACTGTATTTCAAAAACCGCGCGGTAGAAAGGACTATCAACACATACTGAGCAGCTCATGTTATAAACAGAAGCATGCTACATGGCAGACCAATCCAAACTCATCTCCCTGCATGTCCAGCCCACCCATTATCTCAGCCAGTCATGGCTAGCGGAAAGGTTCCTGGCTTTTTCTTTTGCTAAACCAACTAGGCAACAATTGTATTTTTATTTACAGATGGAATACAAGTTTGTTTTTAAGGCACATGAAAGTTTACATGTTCCAGAAGGCATTTCTGACAAAAAATGCAATTTGATAAAAAAATCATGTTTATGTTCAAATGCCTCTCCTGTGAAGTAGTGACGTGCGACATACGCCTAGTTTCCTGAAACGAGTCGCATATGTAATCTCTTTGAGTAGACAGTAGGTGATGATTGAAACTTATGTTGATTTCAACTTGTCAACCCACAAGATGAAGACAATCTTTGCTCAGTTTGCCAAATTAGGTCCAGGCTTCTGTTCAGAAAACAATCTGTGAAGACATCAGTAGAGCACAACAGCCTCTATCTCTTGGCTCTGTACACAAGAAAAGGACTGACCTTCCACTAGCAATGAAAGCAATCAGACTCACAAGAGAAGACAAGCAAAACAGAATTTTGCATTTTTTTTTCTGATTGGCATTCAAGATATACAAAAACGACTTGTTGTCAACATAACTTTCATATGGAATGCATTAATGTTACACTGGCACTATCTCCAGAAGAATAGGCTGTACTTATATCTCAGTGTGATAGATAGTCCAGACATGTTTATGTTGTTAACATGTGTTTCTTTGCTTTGTGAACAGGAGAAAGATGGAGATTTCTCAGAAGACTGCTGAGGAAGAGGAACGCTACCAGAAGAAGATGGAGAAGTGAGTTCACCCTGCCTTGCATATTGATTGTTCCTATAATATAAGTATTTTGACAAATAATGTTACGCACAATAACATATTCTACTCATAGAGGAACAGACGGATCAGTCAGGGACTGGTAGAAACAGACGGATCAGTCAGGGACTGGTAGAAACAGATGGATCAGTCAGGGACTGGTAGAAACAGACGGATCAGTCAGGGACTGGTAGAAACAGACGGATCAGTCAGGGACTGGGAGAAACAGACGGATCAGTCAGGGACTGTTAGAAACAGACGGATCAGTCAGGGACTGGTAGAAACAGACGGATCAGTCAGGGACTGGGAGAAACAGACGGATCAGTCAGGGACTGGGAGAAACAGACGGATCAGTCAGGGACTGGGAGAAACAGACGGATCAGTCAGGGACTGGTAGAAACAGACGGATCAGTCAGGGACTGGTAGAAACAGACGGATCAGTCAGGGACTGGTAGAAACAGACGGATCAGTCAGGGACTGGTAGAAACAGACGGATCAGTCAGGGACTGGGAGAAACAGACGGATCAGTCAGGGACTGGGAGAAACAGACGGATCAGTCAGGGACTGGGAGAAACAGACGGATCAGTCAGGGACTGGGAGAAACAGACGGATCAGTCAGGGACTGGGAGAAACAGACGGATCAGTCAGGGACTGGGAGAAACAGACGGATCAGTCAGGGACTGGGAGAAACAGACGGATCAGTCAGGGCCTGGGAGAAACAGACGGATCTGTCAGTGACTGGGAGAAACAGACGGATCATTCAGGGACTGGGAGAAACAAACGGATCAGTCAGGGACTGGGAGAAACAGACGGATCAGTCAGGAACTGGGAGAAACAGACAGAAACAGACGGATCTGTCAGTGACTGGGAGAAACAGACGGATCAGTCAGGGACTGGGAGAAACAGACGGATCAGTCAGGGACTGGGAGAAACAGACGGATCAGTCAGGGACTGGGAGAAACAGACGGATCAGTCAGGGACTGGGAGAAACAGACGGATCAGTCAGGGCCTAGGAGAAACAGACGGATCAGTCAGGGCCTGGGAGAAACAGACGGATCAGTCAGGGACTGGGAGAAACAGACGGATCTGTCAGGGCCTGGGAGAAACAGACGGATCAGTCAGGGCCTGGGAGAAACAGACGGATCAGTCAGGGCCTGGGAGAAACAGACGGATCAGTCAGGGCCTGGGAGAAACAGACGGATCAGTCAGGGCCTGGGAGAAACAGACGGATCAGTCAGGGCCTGGGAGAAACAGACGGATCAGTCAGGGCCTGGGAGAAACAGACGGATCTGTCAGGGCCTGGGAGAAACAGACGGATCTGTCAGGGCCTGGGAGAAACAGACAGAAACAGACGGATCAGTCAGGGACTGGGAGAATGGCATAAAGGGAACCCAGGAGCCATCTAAACTTCACAGACCATCTAGTTAAAATAAAAGCATGTGTGCGTGTTTAGGATCGAGGCTACGGAGAAGAAGCACAATGGGGAGTGGGAGGAGGACTGGGCCCCTGGAGAACAAACCAAAACCAAGAGTCCCTCCCCGGCCCTGCACGAAATCAACACCCCACCCTCCGGGTACAAGAGCTCTGGTAAGGAGAAGGGAACAGGCGGTACCTCTATAGATGAATGAATAGATTCCAACAGGGACCTGTAGAGCAGCAGGACCAGTAAGGGCCTAGACTTACAGATGTGTTGAACCTCTCTGCATGCTGTCTGTCTCCTGTCTTCTTCCTCTGTGTGCCGTGCTTTCTGACTTCCTTCACTTCCAGACTATGGAGCCAGCTCTTTTCAGGCTGATGACACCGATGAAGAGGAAGAGGAGGAGGAAGGGAGAGAAGTGAGTGACTGAGTCTCACAGTGTACCGACACATCGCAGAGTCAGAGACACGTTACAATACCACTGACAACATGCTCGATTTCCTTTGACAACCAAAACCTATTGACATGTTCATATACTGTACATGAATAGTGCTAGCCTGGATGCTAGGCTGTTTCTGCTTTAGCTAGCTTGTCTTGTTTTTCCTAAACTGCCTAGAATCCAGGAGGGTGCTATATTTCTCAATACAACCCCTTGAGCTTTCTTTCTTTCTTTCTGTTGTGTGAATTGGATTCAGTTGACCAACTATAGTAGTGGCAGGAGGTAGGAGGAATGATCTGACTGGTGTAGAAGGTAGGACTAATGATCAGTAGACTGGTGCAGGAGGTATAGGAGGTAGGACTAACGGTCTGACTGGTGTATGAGGTAGGAATAATGATCTGACTAGTGTAGGAGGTAGTAGTAATGATCTGACTGGTACAAGAGGTAGGAGTATTGATCAGTAGACTGGTACAGGAGTAATGGTCAGTAGACTAGTGCAGGAGATAGGAGTAATGATCAGTAAACTGGTGCAGGAGGTAGGTGTAATGATCAGTGGAACGGTGCAGGAGGTAGGAGTAATGATCAGTGGACCGGTGTAGGAGGTGGGACTAATGATCAGTAGACTGGTGGAGGAGGTAGGAGTAATGGTCTGACTGGTGTAGGACTAATGGTCTGACTGGTGTGGGAGGTAGGAGTAATGATCTGACTGGTGTGGGAGGTAGGAGTAAAGATCTGACTGGTGTAGGAGGTAGGAGTAATGATCTGACTGGTGTAGGAGGTAGGAGTAATGATCTGACTGGTGTAGGAGGTAGGAGTAATGATCTGACTGGTGTAGGAGTAATGATCTGACTGGTGTAGGAGGTAGGACTAATGATCTGACTGGTGTAGGAGGTAGGAGTAATGATCTGACTGGTGTAGGACTAATGATCTGACTGGTGTAGGAGGTAGGACTAATGATCTGACTGGTGTAGGAGGTAGGAGTAATGATCTGACTGGTGTAGGACTAATGATCTGACTGGTGCGGGAGGTAGGAGTAATGATCTGACTGGTGCGGGAGGTAGGAGTAATGATCTGACTGGTGTAGGAGTAATGATCTGACTGGTGTAGGAGGTAGGACTAATGATCTGACTGGTGTAGGAGGTAGGAGTAATGATCTGACTGGTGTAGGAGTAATGATCTGACTGGTGCGGGAGGTAGGAGTAATGATCTGACTGGTGTAGGAGGTAGGAGTAATGATCTGACTGGTGTAGGAGTGTTGATCAGTAAACCTTTGCAGCAGGTAGGAGTAATGTCCATATAACACCATGCTGTATAAGTGAGAGTATGAAATAAAAATCACAAACACTTTATTTTCAGTTGATGTTTTGTCAGCACATCGCCAATAGCCATATAACCCATCCTTGAGTTATATGTTGTTCTATATGACTGAGCCATAACCCAGCCTTGAGTTATATGTTGTTCTATATGACTGAGCCATAACCCAGCCTTGAGTTATATGTTGTTCTATATGAATGACCAGTGACCCAATCTTGAGTATTTTGTTGCCTTGCGTTGCGCTGTGCCGTGCCCCAGGTGTCAGAGACTGAGCGAGAGGATCTGGAGGAGTCGGAGAAGGTGAGGCACTGGGTGGAACGTCTCTGTCAGACATGGCTGGAGCAAATTTCCTGTGTAGAGAACGAGTCCCCAGAGGCACACCTAGAACTTCCTCTCCTAGAACTACGTAGAACTACCCTCCCTATAACTACGTAGAACTACCCTCCCTATAACTACGTAGAACTACCCTCCCTATAACTATGTAGAACTACCCTCCCTAGAACTATGTAGAACCACCTCTCCTAGAACTATGTAGAACCACCTCTCATAGAACTATGTAGAACCACCTCTCCTAGAACCCCCTTTCCTCTGTGTATCAGTGAGGACCACCTGTGGTACTATCGCATATGATATTTAATATGTGTAGTAACTCTTCTTCATTTAATCAATCAATCAATCAAGTTTATTTTATATAGCCCTTCGTACATCAGCTAATATCTCAAAGTGCTGTACAGAAACCCAGCCTAAAACCCCAAACAGCAAGCAATGCAGGTGTAGAAGCATGGTGGCTAGGAAAAACTCCCTAGAAAGGCCAAAACCTAGGAAGAAACCTAGAGAGGAACCAGGCTATGAGGGGTGGCCAGTCCTCTTCTGGCTGTGCCGGGTGGAGATTATAACAGAACATGGCCAAGATGTTCAAAATGTTCATAAATGACAAGCATGGTCAAATAGTAATCAGGAATAAATGTCAGTTGGCTTTTCATAGCCGATAATTAAGAGCTGAAAACAGCAGGTCTGGGACAGGTAGGGGTTCCATAACCGCAGGCAGAACATTTGAAACTGGGACAGCAGCAAGGCCAGGTGGACTGGGGACAGCAAGGAGTCATCATGCCCGGTAGTCCTGACGTATGGTCCTAGGGCTCAGTTCCTCCGAGAGAGAGAAATAAAGAGAGAAGAAGAGAATTAGAGAGAGCCAAGATGTTCAAAATGTTCATAAATGACAAGCATGGTCAAATAATAATCAGGAATAAATGTCAGTTGGCTTTTCATAGCCGATCATTAAGAGTTGAAAACAGCTGGTCTGGGACAGGTAGGGGTTCCAGAACTGCAGACAGAACAGTTGAAACTGGAACAGCAGCAAGGCCAGGTGGACTGGGGACAGCAAGGAGTCATCATGCCCAGTAGTCCTGGCGTATGGTCCTAGGGCTCAGGTCCTCCGAGAGAGAGAAAGAAAGAGAGAAGGAGAGAATTAGAGAGAGCATACTTAAATTCACACAGGACACTGGATCAGACAGGAGAAGTACTCCAGATATAACCAACTGGCCCTAGCCCCCCGACACAAACTACTGCAGCATAAATACTGGAGTCTGAGACAGGAGGGGTCAGGAGACACTGTGGCCCCATCCGATGATACCCCCGGACAGGGCCAAACAGGAAGGATATAACCCCACCCACTTTGCCAAAGCACAGTCCCCGCACCACTAGAGGGATATCTTCAAACACCAACTTACCATCCTGAGACAAGGCCGAGTATAGCACCCAAAGATCTCCACCACAGCACAAACCAAGGGGGGGCGCCAACCCAGACAGGAAGATCACGTCAGTAACTCAACCCACTCAAGTGACGCACCCCTCCTAGGGACGGCATGAAAGAGCACCAGTGATCCAAGTACTGGCTTACTTAAAATTTAAAATGTAATGTTTTTCCCTTCCGTTGGTAATAGATAGATTTGTGGTAGGATACAGTGAGTCATTTATCTTGTTATTCAAAGACAGTGATCGTAGTTCAGAGGAAGTAAGCCCCGTCCTCCACCTCCACCTCCTCCTCCCACTACACCCCTCCCTCACAGTCCTACATGACCCCCTCCTCCCCCTGGCCCACCCCTCAACCTCCCCCTCCTCCTCCCCCGCCTACCCCACCCCTTCCACCCCCACCCCTTCCACCCCCTTCACCCCCACCCCCCCAGCACCCGGAGGAGAGGCTGGGGGGAGGGTCCCATGGAGGGTCCCACCACCATCACCCCTCCAGTCCTCCAGAGACAAGGAGCGAGTGGGAACGGGGTGGGTACCTGCCAAGGAGAGGTTACTACTCGTCCAACGCCAATGAAATGACCTACCCCTCGTACTCTATGGTAGCCTCCCTGGGGTATCTATGGTCTGGTCTGAAACAACTCCTAGGCCTTGCCTTGCCCCGAAACCTTTTAGCTGAGTTGATGGGAGCGGACAACAATTCACAATGACTGAATGGTGTGAAGAAGACATCTCTTTCTTCTCCATTGAAATGAAATGCTGTTTTTTATTCAGTTTGTCGAGGCTCTGTGTGATTTGAAATGTTGTTATAGTATTTGACAGCAGTGGGTGTAGAATCGCATGGCGTGTTGTGGTGTGATATGCAGTAAGTAGTGGGTGTTTTATGTGTGAAGACATTATATTGTCAATGTAGGCGATTGAGGCTGTAAGTCAAGACTGAATAGCTCCTTTTCAAGTGCACAATATCTCCTGTCTCGATGTGTTCCACTTCAAACACCCCTGTGTGTGTGTGTGTGTGTTTGTGTAACATTCATATTCCCGTAGTGTTTTGCAAAAGTAATTCAGGGATGAATACACAGTACTCTTTCCCTGAGGCATCAGATGGCCCCTGCCATGTCTAAACCAGTCATGCTACCCCAGAGCCAGTCCCATCGACCTACCTACCCTACCCTCTGAGGGCCTGGTAAGAAAAACACTCCTAACCCCCCTCTTTCGCTCTCCCTAAAAACCCTCAATCCCTTTGTGGACGCTTGCTATGTTCTCCTGTCACTGTCCCTAGCCGGGGTACTAGTTGGTTGTCACTGTCCCTAGCCGGGGTGCTAGTTGGTTGTCACTGTCCCTAGTCGGGGTACTAGTTGGTTGTCACTGTCCCTAGTCAGGGTGCTTATTTGTTCAAGCTGTTTCACTGGTTTCTCTGCTGTACAAGACAAGGATGGTTAGCGTACAGATGCTAACTTCCTTATCAGGTTGACACAGAGGCAGGCAGGCAGGCAGAGTCTATCATAGGTTTTGGATGAAAACCTCTTAAAGGTCCAATACAGTCATTTTTATCTCAATATCAAATCCTTTCTGGGTAACAATTAATTACCTTACTGTGATTGTTATCTATTCAAATGGTCAAAAATAAACACACATAGCTTCTTAGCAAAGAGCAATTTCCCACGCAAGAATTTTGTTAGGACTGTCTGGGAGTAGCTGTTAGTGGCAAAGAGTTTTGGAACTCCCTTTCTTATTGGTCTATTAACTAATTTACCGCCTGGGGATGTCACGAGGCACACCAAAACTCCATCCCACCAAATCTAGGACTGTGACGATACCAGTATTGCAGAAGATCAAACTGTGTGTTCCTTTAAAAACCTGCTGTATGTACAATATTGTGTGCTAAAGTAAAACATAAATAGAAATGTGACTCTGGATGACACCATAATGATGTTTGTTTCCAACATTAGGGCTGTTTCCCTAAAGAAGTTAAATCCGCTTCGTGTTTTGTTTTTCCCTGCCACAATACTAACTAGTATTGTGATACTGGTATCGTCACGGCCCTAACCAAAACAGCTCTTACACTACATTTTACATTTACATTTCAGTAATTTAGCAGACGCTCTTATTAGTGCATTCATCTACAGACAGCTAGGTGGGACAACCACATATCACAGACGTAGTCAGTACATTCATCTACAGACCGCTAGGTGGGACAACCACATATCACAGACGTAGTCAGTACATTCATCTACAGACCGCTAGGTGGGACAACCACATATCACAGTCGTAGTCAGTACATTCATCTACAGACAGCTAGGTGGGACAACCACATTTCACAGTCGTAGTCAGTACATTCATCTACAGACAGCTAGGTGGGACAACCACATATCACAGACGTAGTCAGTACATTCATCTACAGACCGCTAGGTGGGACAACCACATATCACAGACGTAGTCAGTACATTCATCTACAGACCGCTAGGTGGGACAACCACATATCACAGTCGTAGTCAGTACATTCATCTACAGACCGCTAGGTGGGACAACCACATTTCACAGTCGTAGTCAGTACATTCATCTACAGACAGCTAGGTGGGACAACCACATTTCACAGTCGTAGTCAGTGCATTCATCTACAGACAGCTAGGTGGGACAACCACATTTCACAGTCGTAGTCAGTACATTCATCTACAGACAGCTAGGTGGGACAACCACATTTCACAGTCGTAGTCAGTGCATTCATCTACAGACAGCTAGGTGGGACAACCACATATCACAGTCGTAGTCAGTGCATTCATCTACAGACCGCTAGGTGGGACAACCACATATCACAGACGTAGTCAGTACATTCATCTACAGACCGCTAGGTGGGACAACCACATATCACAGTCGTAGTCAGTGCATTCATCTACAGACAGCTAGGTGGGACAACCACATTTCACAGTCGTAGTCAGTGCATTCATCTACAGACAGCTAGGTGGGACAACCACATATCACAGTCGTAGTCAGTACATTCATCTACAGACCGCTAGGTGGGACAACCACATATCACAGTCGTAGTCAGTGCATTCATCTACAGACAGCTAGGTGGGACAACCACATTTCACAGTCGTAGTCAGTACATTCATCTACAGACAGCTAGGTGGGACAACCACATTTCACAGTCGTAGTCAGTGCATTCATCTACAGACCGCTAGGTGGGACAACCACATATCACAGTCGTAGTCAGTGCATTCATCTACAGACCGCTAGGTGGGACAACCACATATCACAGACGTAGTCAGTACATTCATCTACAGACCGCTAGGTGGGACAACCACATATCACAGTCGTAGTCAGTACATTCATCTACAGACCGCTAGGTGGGACAACCACATTTCACAGTCGTAGTCAGTACATTCATCTACAGACAGCTAGGTGGGACAACCACATTTCACAGTCGTAGTCAGTACGTTCATCTTAAGACATCTAGGTGGGACAACCACAGATCACAGTCGTAGTCAGTACATTCATCTACAGACAGCTAGGTGGGACAACCACATATCACAGACGTAGTCAGTACATTCATCTTCAGACAGCTAGGTGGGACAACCACATATCACAGTCGTAGTCAGTACGTTCATCTTAAGACCGCTAGGTGGGACAACCACATATCACAGTCGTAGTCAGTACATTCATTTTTAGACAGCTAGGTGGGACAACCACATATCACAGTCGTAGAAAGTATGTTTTTCCTCAATAATGTAGCTGTCAGTAGAGCCAGAGCTAGAAGGGGGGCGGGGTGGGGG
This sequence comes from Salvelinus fontinalis, assembly GCF_029448725.1. NCBI lineage: Eukaryota > Metazoa > Chordata > Actinopteri > Salmoniformes > Salmonidae > Salvelinus > Salvelinus fontinalis. The sequence continues at coordinate 7,310,165 of NC_074669.1, forward strand.
GGTTCAAGTGCAAGTCCTGGTTAAGTGTTTTTTAAATGTTATTGTTATTATTTAAATTTTTTGGGGGGTGGGTGGGTCGAGGTGAGGAGGATTATTTAAGATCCTGTTTGAAGAGGTAGCGTTTTTATCCTTTTCACAATTCTACAATATTATTCCAGTCTTCATAGTGTGGAAATATATATAAAACACAGGAAAATCACGTTTTTGATTGCACCGGGACTTACATTTTATACATGTAAGCAGTAACTCCCCTGAATGTGGTTTGACTATAGGACAAAGACAATGTATTCAAAATAGCTTCTGAAGTTGCATAATTATATGTTCGTTAATGGGAAAATATGTCTGTTTTTTCCATTTCCTGAAAGGTTTCTGTTTTGGAGATAATAGGTTTTCATCCAACAGCGAGGCTACGCTAATGTCCCTTCCTCTCTTCCTGTCACCCTGTTTCATTGCATGACTATGGAGATAGCACTCTCCTCCCACTGGTCATTTACCATATGTCAGCACCACAGGAGGTTGGTGGCACCTTAATTGGGGAGGACGGGCTCGTGGTAATGGCTGCAATGGTATCAAATACATCAAACTCATGGTTTCCATTGATGCCATTCCATTTACTCTGTTCCAGCCATTGCTATGAGCCGTCCTCCCCTCAGCAGCTTCCACTGGTCACCACCATCCAGAAAAACCAAGGGAGGATTGAGTCTTCATATATTATCCATGTTGTCAAGGGTGAATCCACAGAGACTATTCTAGTCTTTGCAGTTTATCAACAGAACTTGTCAGTAAACGAGTACTTAACCCTAAGATGTAGAGAGAGAGAGAGAGAAGAAGCTTAGTGTTGTAGTGTCAATCTCTTCTGAATGCCTTCTGGTTCCTCTGCTACAGCCGCCGGAGATGCTGAAACGGATGGTGACGTATAACACCTCCTTTAGGTCCAACAACAAGAGACAAGTAATCCATACCCATCACCACCTTCCCCTCTGACTCTCCTCTCTTCTCCTTTGACTCTCCTCTCCTCTGCTCTGAGTGGTTATTAGTAGTTTAGTGGCTGTTTCCCCTTCCTCTTTCCTAACTAAATCAATCCCTCTTTCTTCGTGTAGTGACTGCGTGTAGTGACTGCCTCCTTTACTTCTCTGGTTCCCAATCTGTCCTCTTTGTTTGATGCACTAGTTCCTTGTAGTCGCACGTTCGATAACTCAGCTAATGACTGTGGAGTGCACATGTATTGGGCATTCTTTTGTCTCTGTGTAGATAAGCGGATGGGTTGGATGCTGAATGGTGTACATTATGTGGGTGTACGTCTTCCTTTTGTGTCCAGGTTGATCTCATGTTATCTGACAGTGCATTGTCCTGCTGTCAAGGCCTTTTTAGTATTTGATACAAAATGAGATTGGGACCACAAAAAACTTCTGTACTCTAGGAAGAAAGAGCTCCATGTTTTTACACAACCCTACAGCTTATGATTATTGTTAAAAAATAACTTTGATTTTACAGTCCTTGTTCTTAAATTCATTCCCTACACTTCCAGATCTGTCGTCATAAACTCTGTGGAAATCTCAATTGGCACTCTGCTATTCCCTATATTCTGCACTATACTGTATCTGGTGGACAGTGGTGCACTATAGGCAATTTGAGATGCAGCCTCGTACCTCAGAGGGCCTTTTGTTCTTGTGATGCTTTCAAAAATCTGTTCATGTGTCCATGAGCAAGGAACTTAACTCTAATTGTTCCAGGGTCGCCGTCAATAATGGCTGTTCCCTGGCTCTGACCCCACTCTCTGAGGGTTCTCAGGAGGCGTGGGATATGCAAGAAAACGATTTACCAATTCGCACTTGTACATGTGTGAAATAGGACAAATGTAAGCACCCACTTCATTATTATCTTGTTATGATTATATTCAAAAGACTTCAATGTCATTGCAATGAATAGGCTTGTACTCAGAACGTCATCTTACACAGTCAGATTCAATCAATGTTCATTCAGAAAGCAATGCTTTTATAGAGACGCTTTTTATTCCTTCTTTGTCCATGAATGCAGAATGAGGAGCTGTGGCCCTCAGATTTTGATGGACACAGATGACGGTGTGTGTGCTTTTGTGTGTGTATGTGCGTGTGTGTGTCAATGAGGCCTGTCCTAGAGGAGAGAGATGAGCCTTCAGATGTCACACTGTGAACGTGACATTAGCAGGCAGAGACACGTGAAAGGCAGATTGAACAAGCCTGTTTTGTTTTTTATTTTCAACTCCTTTTGAGATGTTTTGAAGTGAAAATTAGAAATGCGGTCGCTATCTCACTTTTTCAAACGAAAGGGATTGAACAGGGGAGAAAAATGAAAACTGATTTTCAGTAACAATGGAAATTTGCTTCAAAAATCTATGTTTTATAGAGTGCCTTGCACCCCCTTTGCGTTTTTATTATTTTGTTTCATTACAACCTGTAATTTTAAATTGATTTTTATTTGGATTTCATGTAGTGGACATCCAACTTGAAGGAGCTTTAGCAGTTTTGCCTTGAGGAATGGGCAAAAATCCCAGTGGCTAGATGTGCCAAGCTTATAGAGACATACCCCAAGAGACTTGCAGCTGTAATTGCTGCAAAAGGTAGCTCTACAAAGTATTTACTTTGGGGGGGTGAATAGTTATGCACGCTCAAGTTTTCTGTTTTTTTTTGTCTTATTTTTTGTTTGTTTCACAAGAAAAAAATATTTTGCATCTTCAAAGTGTTAGGTATGTTGTGTAAATCTAATTATACAACCCCCCCCCCCCCCAATTTTTTTTTTTTTAATTCCAGGTTGTAAGGCAACAAAATAAGAAAAATGCCAAGGGGGTGAATACTTTTGCAAGCCACTGTAGTTACAACCATTGCATTGAAACGCTGAAATGTGTTGGTTTTAGCAATAAAACATTGGTTTTTGAAGCAACAATTTTATTTAAAGAGTTGAATATATAGTTAGCTGATATTCATACTGCCGTTCTTATCGCTATAGTCGCATAGACCTTTGTTTTACAAAGCTCGAGATGGAAAAATATGGAAAACGGATCCACAACCTTGGCTTTTCTCATATTATTAAATTAATCCATTTAAAGTACATTTAAAGACATAGAAATGGTTGTCAAAAGAAATCTAGCTCTTCAACACTCAGCACACTCATTCTCTGCTAGGGCCTGATTACATGCAAAAGTCATTTAGATACATAATGATAAATGATACGCTACATTGACCTGGTTTGTGTTGAACCTATGAAGAAGTTTTACAATGTTGTAAACTAACAAAAGAAAGAACTGCCATTTCAGTTTACATCACAGATTGTGTAAAATGTCAGAATTATCCAAATCCTTTGTATGTACTAGAGCAATAAATCAGTTGAGGCCAGGGTGATATAAGGCTATAATTGCAGGCCTATTGCTCAACCATGTTTCCTAGTGGTGCTAAACCTCAATGCAGAAATGACACGGTGAACTATCTAATCCAGAGGCTCTTAAGCTTTTTCAGCTCGAGACCCAAATGAAAAATGTACTGTCCTCGAACAACCCAAAATAAGAAGAAACAGTGTGTGATTATAAATGTTTACTCATAACTCGCGACCCACCTCTCACATTCTCAGGGCCGACTTTGGGTCCCAAAGAAACCCCGGTCTAATTATATGATGTTTGTCTTTCAGAAATATGTGGAAGACTTTGATCCCCTCTCCATGGTACTGTATGCCTGAGCTTAGCCTGTATATATCTGCCAGACTATTAGACATATAGGACCATGTCATGTATACAGGTGTAGAACCAACCATATGCAAATACATCTCTTTGAAGAAGTAGATCATTCATATCCCACTGGGCACAGACGTCAATTCAACGTCTATTCCACGTTGGTTCAACGTCATTTCATTGAAATGACGTGGAAACAACATTGATTCAACCAGTGTGTGCCCACTGGGATGCCAATAAGATCGTTACCAAGAGACCAAACAGAAGATGTGCCTTTTGAAAATCTGTGAATTGTGTCTTTGACTATAAAGCTGTGTGCAAATGTCAGTCTCCATCCAATGTGAGCCATGCCTTCTAGGTAACCATAGATCCTCATTGAGTCACTGTTACAGACATTCTGTGTTATAGCCTTCCTAGAAACCTCAGTGGAACATCTCTTTTGTTCTCATCTTTCTTTGAAAAAGTAAATGCACCGCAGGGAAGCAGTTTTCTACATCTAAAGCCATATATCATGAAGATATAATGTATAGATTGTACCATCTATACAATCTTCGAAAAAAAGGTGCTACAGTATATAGAACCTAAAAGGGTTCTTCGGCTGTCCCCATAGGATAACTCTTTGAATAAGGAAGGTTCTATGGGGACTGCCGAAGAATCCTTTTGGAACCCCTTTTTATGTGTACGTGTCTATTCACTGTGATCCAGTGTTGTGATGTAACCATCCCGCTCTCTGGCTGTGTTAACAGTTCTCCTCGGAGCAGATAGCTGGACGAGACGTGAAACTGTTGAGAATCAAAAAGGTAATGAGAACCCCCCCCCCCCTCAGGATGAACTGTCCAGTTATGACTATACTTCTCAGGTTGCTAAGCTTTTTCTGAAGGAAAGAAGGATCAAAACCCATTTTCCCTCAGGGACCATACAGCTAATCTTGCCCTGCAGAACCATTCCTTTATTGCCTCAGACAGACATTCAGTAGGATGATGACAATGCATCTAAAGCTTTAAACCGTATGTAATGAATTACATGTAATTCCAATGTCTACCAGCATGTTAAATGTGCAACCAGAGGGGAAAAAATCTAGACCACCTTTACTCCACACACAGAGACGTGTACAAAGCTCTCCCTCACCCTCCATTTGGCAAATCTGACAATAATTATATCCTCCTGATTCCTGCTTACAAGCAAAACCTAAAGCAGGAAGTACCAGTGATTCGCTCAATAAGGAAGTCGTCAGATGACGCAGATGCTAAGCTACAGGACTGTTTTGCTAGCACAGACTGGAATATGTTCCGGGATTCTTCCGATGGCATTGAGGAGTACACCACATCACTTACTGGCTTCATCAATAAGTACATCGATGACGTCGTCCCCACAGTGACTCTTCGTACATACCCCAACCAGTAGCCATGGATTACAGGCAACATCCGCACTGAGCTAAAGCGTAGAGCTGCCGCTTTCAAGGAGCGGGAATCTAACCTGGACACTTATAAGAAATCCCGCTATGCCCTCCGACGAACCATCAAACAGGCAAAGAGTCAATACAGGACTAAGATTGAATCGTACTACACCAGCCCCGACACTCGTGGGGTGTGACAGGGCTTGCAAACTATTACAGATTACAAAGGGAAGCACAGCCGCGAGCTGCCCAGTGACACGAGCCTACCAGACAAGCAAAATAACTTCTATGCTCGCTTTGAGGCAAGCAACCCTGAGGCATGCATGAGAGCATCAGCAAATCCGGATGACTGTGTGATCACGCTCTCCGTAGCCAATGTGAGTAAGACGTTAAACAGGTCAACATTCGCAGGGCCAGACAGATTACCAGGATGTGTACTCCGAGCATGCTCTGACCAACAGGCAAATATCTTCACTGACATTTTCAACCTCTCCCTGTCTAAGTCTGTAATACCAACATGTTTCAAGCAGACCACCATAGTCCTTGTGCCCAAGAGCACCAATGTAACCTGCCTAAATGACTACTGACCTGTAGCACTCACGTCTGTAGCCATGAGGTGCTTTGAAAGGCTGGTCATGGCTCACATCAACACCATTATCACATAATCCCGAGACCCACTCCAATTTGCATACCGCCCCAACAGATCCACAGATGATGCAATCTCTATTGCACTCCACAATGCACTTTCCCACCTGGACAAAAGGAACACTTATGTGAGAATGCTATTCATTGACTACAGCTCAGCGTTCAACACCATAGTGCCCTCAAAGCTCATCACTAAGCTAAGGACCCTGGGACTAAACATCTCCCTCTGCAACTGGATCCTGGACTTCCTGACGGGCCGCCCCAGGTTGTAAGTGTAGGTAACAACACATCTGCCACGCTGATCCTCAACACGGTGTCCCTCAGGGGTGCATGCTCAGTCTCCTCCAGTACTCCCTGTTCACCCATGACTGCATGGCCAAGCACGACTCCAACACCATCAGTAAGTTTGCCAACAACACAACAGTGGTAGGCCTGATCACCGACAACGATGAGACAGCCTATAGGGAGGAGGTCAGAGATGTGGCCATGTGGTGCCAGGACAACAACCTCTCCCTCATCGTGATCAAGACAAAGGAGATGATTTTTGGACTACAGGAAAAGGACGACTGAGCACGCCCCCATTCTCATTGACGGGGCTGTAGTGGAGCAGGTTGAGAGCTTCAAGTTCCTTGAAGACTCCAGCCACCCCAGTCATAGATTGTTCTCTCTACTACCGCACAGCAAGTGATAGCGGAGCACCAAATCTAAGTCCATAAGACTCCTGAACAGCTAATCAAATGGCTACCCGGACTATTTGCATTGTCGTCGCATTGCCCCCCCCCCCCCCCCCCCTTTACTCTGCTGCTACTCTCTGTTTATTATCTATGCATAGTCACTTTACCTCTACCTACATGTACATATTACCTCGACTAACCGGTGACCCCGCACATTGACTCTGTACCGGTACCCCCCGTATATAGCCCCGCTACTGTTATTTTATTGTTGCTCCTTAATTATTGATATTTTTCTTATGTTTTATTTTTATGTTTTATTTTATAGATAATTTTTTAAATCCAGTTTATTATAGTAAATGCATTTTCTTCCCCTCTTTCTTTTCTTCTTAAAACTGCATTGTTGGTAAGGGATTATAAGTAAGCATTTCACTGTAAGGTCTACACCTGTTGTATTCAGCATTTCACTGTAAGGTCTACACCTGTTGTATTCGGTACATGTGGCAAATACAATTTGATTTGATCTCTCTTAACCTTAGGTTGGACCACTTGATCTGGCCGTGGAGGGGGGTGTAGACTCCCCTCTGGGAAAGCTAGTGGTATCTGCCATTTATGATGGAAGCTCAGTAGACAAACATGGTGAGTCCATAAATGTCATACTGAAGTCCATAAGAAAGCAACCCCATTTGTATATGTTAAAGCATTCTATTCAAAATGCACTTCATCAATACGGCTTTTAGCCATTCCTTGTTGGTGTACATAGACAAATGTGTTTCAACACTTGATTGATTTTGGCTTCATATAAAGAACCTGACAAACATGAATCTCTGACTCATTTCATATCCTCTTGGAGACGTTATAGTAGAAACTAATCCCAGGCTTTTGAGTGGGATCTGGTTCCAAAGCAAAAATTAAATCTACATAGGCAGCACTAAGGTTGTGGTTTGTAAAAAAAAAATAAAAAAATAAAAAATGCAGACAACAATTAATGAGTTTATTGTCCTGTGTGTGTGTGTGTGCCTCCCCAGGTGGGATAGTAGCAGGAGATGAGGTGATGGCTGTGAATGGGAAGGTCCTGACTGACTCCTCACTGACAGAAGGAGAGAATGCTCTGAACTTGGCCTGGAACAGTGGAGGGGTACTACTGTCTCTTTTACAGCAACTCTGACAACAATATCTTCCATCAGAAATACTGGCGGGTGTATTTCTCACAGCCTTAATCGATGAGTTAGGCAGCTTACGCTCATTACTATTCTCATTAAACAGACATGTATCATATTGATGCTGTATTGTTTGGTACTACCCTGATCATTTGTACTGATGGTCATTTATTGCCGTACATGAGTTTTATTGATATGGTTATAAAGGCCAGACCCAATCAAAACATTCCCAATCAGACCAGTTGGTTTTATAGTGAGGAGAGGGGAGGTGTGTGGTGGAGAAGAGAGAGGAGGGGCGGAATCAATTTTACCAAAAGGTCCTTTGTGATATTTTGTAACCATAGAAATACTGTATGGAAGAGGGATAGACATGTCATCACAGTTTTAGGAAGATGTTATATGAGCCAAACGTGATAGATTTGATTATTTCTTTATATGTCTGTGTGTCTTTAGGATTGGATTGAGCTGGTGATAGCAGTGTCACCTCCAAAAGAATACGAAGATGAGGTGTAAGTACATTTGCCATCAACTCAACATGTAGTATAATCTCTCCACCAACTCAACATGTAGTATAATCTCTCCATCAACTCAACATGTAGTATAATCTCTCCATCAACTCAACATGTAGTATAATCTCTCCATCAACTCAACATGTAGTATAATCTCTCCATCAACTCAACATGTAGTATAATCTCTCCATCAACTCAACATGTAGTATAATCTCTCCACCAACTCAACATGTAGTATAATCTCTCCACCAACTCAACATGTAGTATAATCTCTCCATCAACTCAACATGTAGTATAATCTCTCCACCAACTCAACATGTAGTATAATCTCTCCACCAACTCAACATGTAGTATAATCTCTCCACCAACTCAACATGTAGTATAATCTCTCCACCAACTCAACATGTAGTATAATCTCTCCACCAACTCAACATGTAGTATAATCTCTCCATCAACTCAACATGTAGTATAATCTCTCCATCAACTCAACATGTAGTATAATCTCTCCACCAACTCAACATGTAGTATAATCTCTCCATCAACTCAACATATAGTACAATCTATGTGACGGCAGGTAGCCTAGTGGTTAGAGTTTTGGTCCAGTAACCAAAAGGTTGCTGGATTGAATCCCCAAACTGACAAGGTAAAAATCTGTCGTTCTGCCCCTGAACAAGGCAGTTAACCCACTGTACCCCGGTAGGCCGTCATTGTAAATAAGAATGTGTTCTTAACTGACTTGCCTAGTTAAATAAAGGTTCAACATTTTTTTTTGATGTGAATGCATAGCCTACAAATGCTCACAATGATTCAACTGAAAGTAGATGCTGGGTGTACTGTTTTAATTCACTTCTTTATGTGTTAACTCTGATGTGATTTTAGCTAGATGGCCACTCCCTTAGTGAACCTGGTCAGTGTTGTGTATGTCTGTTAGACTGTGTATCTGTCCATGTTCATGTCTCTATATCGTGTGTGTCTGTCAGACTGTGTATCTGTCCATGTTCATGTCTCTATATCGTGTGTGTCTGTCAGACTGTGTATCTGTCCATGTTCATGTCTCTATATCGTGTGTGTCTGTCAGACTGTGTATCTGTCCATGTTCATGTCTCTATATCGTGTGTGTCTGTCAGACTGTGTATCTGTCCATGTTCATGTCTCTATATCGTGTGTGTCTGTCAGACTGTGTATCTGTCCATGTTCATGTCTCTATATCGTGTGTGTGTGTCAGACTGTGTATCTGTCCATGTTCATGTCTCTATATCGTGTGTGTCTGTCAGACTGTGTATCTGTCCATGTTCATGTCTCTATATCGTGTGTGTGTGTCCCACTGTGTTTGTCTGACTGTGTCTTCGTCTTTACGTGTGTGTCCAGCCCTAAGTCAGCATCAGTCAGTCCCACTGCGAAAAAAAAGGTGTTTCAAGGCAGTGCATCAGTGTACAGACACGGCTACCGGCTCCAGTTTTAACCGTAAACTTCCATCCTGACCTGAGGGTAAACCCTTACCCCCACGCACCCCTTTGCCCCTGACAGAAGGGGATGTTTGCCATGATCTATTTAGCCCTAGGGGAGGTGGACTATTTGTTATTGTGCACTATGCATCTAATTCATGTGACTGTCAATCAGAAACAAGGACACACCAGCTTCAAGTCAAGTTTTATACCTCTCATTTTAGACACTTCATTTCACAATGAATGACACAGTGCCCGTCTTCTAGAGCCATAGACATACTGCACATATGTGTATATCTAATGATCTGTCCTAAGAGGTCACTGCCATACATAGCGTAACATCGGTCTTGACATAGCCTTCTGCCAGCCTTCAGCAGTTGCTCTGATTGACGTTAGTCAATAGGGACTGTTACATGTTTTGACCTACAGTACCAGTCGAAAGTTTGGGCACACCTACTCATTCCAGGGTTCTTCTTTATTTGTACTATTTTCTACATTGTTGAATAGTAGTGAAGACATCAAAACTATAAAATAAAACAAATGGAATCATGTAGTAACAAAAAAGTGTTCAACAAATCAAAATATATTTTATATTTGAGATTCTTCAAAGTAGCTACCCTTTGCCTTGATGACAGCTTTGCACACTCTTGGCATTCTCTCAACCAGCTTCATGAGGCAAAGGGTAGCTACTTTACCTGGAATGTATTTCAATTAACAGGTGTGCCTTGTTAAAAGTTCATTTGTGGAATTTCTTTCTTTCTTAATGCGTTTGAGCCGATCAGTTGTGTTGTGACATGGTAAGGGTGGTATACAGAAGATAGCCATATTTGGTAAAAGAGCAAGTCCATTTTATGGCGAGAACAGCTGAAATAAGCAAAGAGAAATGACAGTCCATCATTACATTAAGACATGAACTTTAGGCAATCCAGGACATTTCAAGAACTTGGAAAGTTTCTTCAAGTGCAGTCGCAAAAACAATCAAGCGCTATGATGAAACTGGCTCTCATGAAGACCACCGCAGGAAAGGAAGACCCACAGTTACCTCTGCTACAGAGGATCAGTTCATTAGAGTTACCAGCCTCAGGAATTGCAGCCCAAATAAATGCTCCACAGAGTTCAAGTAACAGACACATCTCAACATCAACTGTTCAGAGGAGACTGTGTGAATCAGGCCTTCATGGTCGAATTGCTGCAAAGAAACCGCTACTAAAGGACACCAATAAGAAGAGAAACAAACACGAACAATGGACATTAGACAGGTGGACTGTGAAAAAGCATTCCTCATGAAGCTGGTTAAGGGAATGCCAAGTCTGTGCAAAGCTGTCAAGGCATAGGGTGGCTACTTTGAAGATTCTAAAATATATTTTGATTTGTGTAACACTTTTTTGGTTACTACATGATTCCATATGTTATTTCATAGTTTTGAAGTCTTCAACATCATCAAGTCCAAATTTGAGATATTTGGTTCTAACCTGTGAGACGCAGAGTAGGTGAACTGATGATCTCCGCATGTGTGGTTCCCACCATGAAGTATGGAGGAGGAGGTGTGATGGTGTGGGGGTGCTTTGCTGGTGACACTGTGTGTGATTATGTAGAATTCAAGGCACACTTAACCATCATGGCTACCACAGCATTCTGCAGCGATACGCCATCCCATCTGGTTTGCGTGTGGTGGGACTATAATTTGTTTTTCAACAGGCCAATGACTCAACACACCTCCAGGCTGTGTAAGGGCTATTATAGCAAGAAGGAGAGTGATGGAGTGCTGCATCAGATGACCTAGACTCCACAATCACCCAACCTCAACCCAATTGAGATAGTTTGGGATGAGTTGGGCCGCAGAGTGAAGGAAAAGCAGCCAACAAGTGCTCAGCATATGTGGGAACTCATTCAAGACTGTGAAAAAGCATTCCTCATGAAGCTGGTTAAGGGAATGCCAAGAGTGTGCAAAGCTGTCATCAAGGCATAGGGTGGCTACTTTGAAGATTCTAAAATATATTTTGATTTGTGTAACACTTTTTTGGTTACTACATGATTCCATATGTTATTTCATAATTTTGAAGTCTTCAACATCATTCTACAATGCAGAAAATAGTAAAAAATAAAGAAAAACCCTTGAATGAGTAGGTGTGTCCAAACTTTTGACTGGTACAGTATACTGGGAGATTACTATAGTGGTGGTCCCCAAACTGTCCCAACTGTTTTGGTGCTGTGACCCACCAAATGCTTTTTTGGAATGTTCCCATGTACCAAATTATGACCTATCTAGTTGAAACAATTCATGGCTCAAATAGAATCCAATGGAACCCACCGGTGGATTCAATCAATTCACTATGGAGAACACAGACCTATAGGGTATCTCCACACATCTGCATGTGGTGTTATTTCTAACTTGCTTCTACTTGTGACTAAAGACATGTTTTACGGCTCCTCAACGGTTGACATCCAAGTAATTCACCTGTTTCTATCTTTCTGTAGGACGTTCTTCTGAGTCACTTCGTCACCCAGCCTGTCAAACAAGCCATACCCACCAACCACCCGTCTCATTATCTCTGACATACTTCTATCGTCACAATCAAATCCCCGCATCAAACTGTTTCAAATGCAATGCTGATCATTACTGAAAACAAGTCTGTTGAACCAGAACCACGCTGTGATGTGCTACCTGTAAACTGTCTGAACTTCATCCTCTGTTGAGTTTCATTTAGATCCCAGTACAGATACTTCTGATATATATAATAATATGGATCTGGGGTACATAATCCCCAGAGCTATATATGTAGAGAGTTGAGACATTGAGGTTACTGCATTATTATGTATTTACATGACACTACAAAATTCTATTGCAGCCATGTTAGCTCCCCATTTAAATATGGGCAATATTTAAACGATGCTGTGCAACTGAATGTCTACAATTTAGAACATTATTTCAACATTCTAAAATGTGTCCCAACTCTCTAAATACATGGCTCTGGTAACCCCCCTTCTACTCATATTAGTACACCACAGAAAAGGAAGTGTATCTTATTGAGTTTTGAGTCAATCCAGTGGTGAAAACCTGAACTCCGAAGAGCCCGAGTGTCAACAGGCCTGTATTGTTCTTTCCCAAGTGGAGCTGGTAATACTGACAGTCTAATTAAATGCTTAGTACATCTCAATGAGCTTCTAGTATGCCATAGATCAAAGCATGAGCTGCCAAACACCCAAACATGTTAGTAGTGGTGTTGACTAATGGCAGGTAAACTGTAGGCTATAAACAAATTAATACAGAGAGGCACACACTACAAATAAGCACCCAGTCATTTATTGTGTTAACCACCAATGTTTCGGCATCACAGTGCCCGTGGTTTAGCCAGTAAATTACTTTAAGCTTATACTGTGTATATATGGAGTTATTTTATTTTTTATAGCCTTCTAGTATGCCATAACAAGCCCTTGGCTCTCGTTGAAATAACACCCCTAAGCCCCCAATTAAAGGTGTTTGATATTATCATTCAGTTACAATGGGTAATCAGAAGCAGACCCCGAGGCCCAGCAGGTAGGCAGGCACACTGTGATGTAATCAATGTCCCTCCTCTGAAATCAACGCCCTCAGAATCAATAAAGGTATTTGTTCACTTTGACTGATGAGATTTTCTTGACTTAGACGATTCAGACAGTTTATAATGCTAGAATTCTAATGCATTAGTTAGTTTAATTTCTCTCTCGCTCTCTCTCTATCATTGCATTAATAAAACATATTGTTGTGGATATCTTAAATCTCACTCATTATGCACTCCTGTGAAATGATTAACGTCCACAGGGGGCAGTCGTGTTCCACTCCTGGTCTAAAGTGGAGTTCCTGATTTTACAGTACTTGGCAAGGTCTCCCTTAATGGTTTGGTAATTCATTTGGCCACTTGTCGTGTCCAATTTACACTGCGGGAACACATAAAATATTAATCTTAATTATTGTAGCCTGTGTGAAATTGTTTGTACATTTATCAATTGCATGTGTCTACAAATGAAGTACTTCAATTAGGAGTGCATGCCTAAAGCTCTAATACACAAGGTGACGATGTAATAGCGATGCTCACTGCTCAGGCAATGACGTTCAGTTCATTTTCAAATGTGGTGGCATACGTGACTGTCTATAGACCATTGTGTGTGAATGCATTGGCTCGACCGGGTTGTGTACAGTAGTCGAAGGCTCATGCTCAAGACAAAGGTACCCTAGAAATTGTGTCTCGCGTTCCCTCCTCCGTACCCGGTTTAAGTACCGTGGCCAGCTCCTGGTAAAAGAACAGAACGCCAGATGGTCACGGAATCCATCAATCATTTCTGACAGTTAACCAATTGTCTTTTGTTTGAGGACGTGATAGACTCTAGCTTCGTTTAAAAACAAATAGGGAAAAAACTCTGGTATCTGCAGATGTGATTTCTTGTTTGTTTCTTTCAGTGTTTTTTGTTGTCGTTTTTTGAAAACATTCAAGACAAGAGGAGAAAGTAAGATGCACCACATCTGCGATTTTTTTAACGATTGTGAAATAACTTCCGTAGCCTACTTTTGAATTGAAATCATCTCTCTAGAGTGTCTTTTTGTTGCACTCGGTGACTGAAGAAATTTTGAAAATTACAGTGGAGTCAAGTCCAGTTGCTCTTGGAACGTTATGATCTCACGACACAAACCGGTAAGTGTTTTGGATCTGTGGACGCTTGATAAATGGCTCAGCTGTTGAATGAGTTGGTCGAAACAGTTACAGTGCGTTCAGAAAGTGTTCATACCCCTTGAATTATATTCCACGTTTGGTTGTGTTACAGCTGGAATTCAAAATGGATTAAATCGATTTTTCTCTCACCCATCTACACACAATTCCCTACAATGACGAAGTGAAAACATGTTCTTAGAAATGTTTGCTAATTTATTGAAAATTAAATACAGAAATATCTTATTTACATCAGTTTTCACACCACTGAGTCAATACTTTGTAGAAGCACATTTGGCAGAGATTACAGCTGTAGGTCTTTCCACACCTGGATTGTGCAACATTTGCCCATTATTCTTTGCACAATTATTCAAGCTTTGTCAATCTGTCTGTTAATAATTGCCAGACAACCATTTTCAGGTGTTGCCATGGATTTTCAAGAAGATTTAAGTCAAAACTCTAACTCGGCCACTCAGGAACATTCACTGTCTTCTTGGTACAGTAAGCAACTCCAGTAGATTTGGCCTTGTATGTTAGGTTATTGTAGTGTTGAAATGTGAAGTAATCTCCCAGTGTCTGGTTTAAAGCTGACAACCAGGTTTTCCTCTAGGATTTTGCCAGTGCTTAGCTCCATTCCACTGGATCGGTAACTGACAGACTGAATTAACTGATTGAAAGGAGGATTAGAGGATAGGTCACCAAGTTCCTACAGAGGGGGTTTAGAGGGTATTGGGTAGATATATAAATGATAGACAGAGAGGGAAGAGAGGAGTGGGGTAGCTACAATGTTGTTGATCCATCCTCAGTTATCTCCTATCACAGCCATTAAACTCTGTAACTGTTTTAAAGTCACCATTGGCCTCATGGTGAAATCCCTGAGCGGTTTCCTTCCTCTCCGGCAACTGAGGTAGGAAGGAAACCTGTATCTTTGTAGTGACTGGGTGTATTGATACACCATCCAAAGTGTAATTTATAACTTCAGCATGCACTACTTCTTCTCTTTTTTTTTACCCATCTACCAATAGGTGCCCTTCTTCGCCAGGCATTGGAAAGCCTGCCTGGTCTTTGGTGTTGTATTTGTCTTTGAAATTCACTGCTCGACTGAGGCACCATACAGATAATTGTATATGTGGGGTACGGAGATGAGGTAGTCATTCAAAAAATCTTGTTAAACAATGTTATTGCACACAGTGAGTCCATGCAACTTATGTGACTTGTTAAGCAAATTTGTACTCCTGAACTTATTTACTCTTGTCATAACAAAAGGGGTTGAATACTTATTGACTTCAGATATTTCAGTTCTTGAATTGTAATTAATTTGTTAAAAAAATATATATATATAATTCCATTTTGACTATGGGGTATTGTGTGTAGGCCAGTGACCCAATAAGTGAACATTTAATCCATTTTAAATTTAGGATATAACACAACAAAAGGTGAAAAGTACTTTCAGAAGTATTGCGCTCCGTATTTGTTTTAGAGTAAAATAAAAACTCCAATGAGAAACCTAGGCTTTTTATATTTGGCACAAATTACTCACCAGCGATGTTTTCTCTCAAAGAAGCTCATCATTTAGTTGTTTACTACTTGTTGTTTTAGTCAGAAAGTGATGGGAAAATGTGACCATACTACTAAAAGCATCTCAAGACCTTTTGATTTATCATTAGGTATATTAAGCCCGAGCCAGGCATTCATGCTCCTGGTATCCCTTTGTCGATTTCGGAGCAACTTTCTCTCCCAAAATACAATTCCATAACTGACCTTAGATCATTGACAACATCATCTTACTTTTTCTTTCTCACCACGTCACGTTACACTTAAAAAAAAAATATCCTCTTGTTTTTACAGTAACTTACTGGCAGCCAGTTACCTGTAAGTTACGGTAAAAAAAGGAACAGTATGTTACCGTACCATATTTTACGGTATATTGTTACTATTTTTACAGTATAATATTTTACAGTATACCAATGCTGTTACTGTAATATACACTGCTCAAAAAATAAAGGGAACACTTAAACAACACAATGTAACTCCAAGTCAATTACACTTCTGTGAAATCAAACTGTCCACTTAGGAAGCAACACTGATTGACAATAAATTTCACATGCTGTTATGCAAATGGAATAGACAAAAGGTGGAAATTATAGGCAATTAGCAAGACACCCGCCAAAACAGGAGTGATTCTGCAGGTGGTGACCACAGACCACTTCTCAGTTCCTATGCTTCCTGGCAGATGTTTTGGTCACTTTTGAATGCTGGCGGTGCTCTCACTCTAGTGGTAGCATGAGACGGAGTCTACAACCCACACAAGTGGCTCAGGTAGTGCAGTTCATCCAGGATGGCACATTAATGCGAGCTGTGGCAAAAAGGTTTGCTGTGTCTGTCAGTGTAGTGTCCAGAGCATGGAGGCGCTACCAGGAGACAGGCCAGTACATCAGGAGACGCGGAGGAGGCCGTAGGAGGGCAACAACCCAGCAGCAGGACCGCTACCTCCGGTCTCTTTGGGTCTCTTTGGCCACTGGTCAGTGATTTTCTGTACGTTTCCTGAAGGTTCCAAGAGCTTTCCACCGTGAGTTCCATTCTAAATAGTTCCACATTCCACGTGAGATTTCCACATGAGAACATTAAAGCATTCCTCTGAGCCGGTGTTATGTTTTGCCCCTCCCCTTTTAATTCTGCTAGCTGAATCTCAAGTTCAGGACACACGAAAATGTTACGCGTAACACAGCCACAGGGACAGCTAAAGCTGGCCACTCACGTATGTGAATACAGAGGATTTTTTTTTTTAAACAACTAGGTTAGGAATTCTTGGTTGTTGTACATCAGACCGGGGTTGAAATACTATTTGAAATAATTTCAAATACTTTATCTGTGCTTGATTACAATGGAACCATTAGAAAAGTCAGAAAAGTGCAAAAGCCTGCCGACCTGACACTCCAGGCAGGCTAAAGCAAACGCAGAACATTTTGAAAGATTTCAAATATTATTTCAACCTAGGTCTGTTGCACATGTCAATCAAAATTAAGATAGAAAAGCTACAATATATATATATATATATATATATATATATATATATATATATATATAGTGTATATACACTATATATACAAAATTATGTGGACACCCCTTCAAATTAGTGAATTTGGCTATTTCAGCCACACCCGTTGCTGACAGGTGTATAAAATTGAGCACACAGCCATGCAATCTCCATAGACAAACATTGACAGTAGAATGGCCTTACTGAAGCGCTCAGTAACTTTCAACGTGGCATCGTCGCAGGACGCCACCTTTCCAACAAGTCCCGGTCAACTGTATGTGCTGTTATTGTGAAGTGGAAACGGCTAGGAGCAACAACGGTTCAGCCGTGAAGTGGTAGGCCACACAAGCTCACAGAACGGAACCGCGAAGTGCTGAAGAGCGTAGCGAGTGAAAATTGTCTGTCCTTGGTTGCCACACTCACTACCGATTTCCAAACTGCCTCTGGAAGCAATGTCAGTACAAGAACTGTTCGTTGGGAGCTTCATGAAATGGGTTTTCATGGCCGAGCAAGCCTAAAATCACCATGCGCAATGCCAAGCGTCGGCTGGATTGGTGTACAGCTTCCCGCCATTGGACTCTGGAGCAGTGGAACCGCGTTCTCTAGAGTGATAAATCACGCTTCACCATCTGGCAGTCCGACGGACGAATCTGGGTTTGGCAGTTGCCAGGAGAACACTACATGCCCGACTACATAGTGCAAACTGTAAAGTTTCGTGAAGGAGGAATAATGGTCTGGGGCTGTTTTTCATGGTTCGGGCTAGGCCCCTTAGATCCATTGAAGGGAAATCTTAACGCTACAGCATACAATGACATTCTAGATGATTCTGTGCTTCCAATTTTGTGGCACCAGTTTGGGGAAGGTCTTTTCCTGTTTCAGCTTGACAATGCCCCTGTGCACAAAGCGAGGTCCATACACAAAGGGTTTGTCGAGATCGGTGTGGAAGAACTTAACTGGCCTGCACAGAGCCCTTACCTCAACCCCAACGAACACCTTCGGGATGAATTGGAGCGCTGACTGCGAGCCAGACCAAATCGCCCAACATCAGTGCCCGACCTCACTAATTCTCTTGTGGCTGAATGGAAGCAAGTCCCTGCAGCAATGTTCTAACATCTAGTGGAAAGCCTTCCCAGAAGAGTTGAGGCTGTTATAGCAGCAAAGAGGGGGGGACCAACTCCATATTAATGCCCATGATTTTGGAATAAGATGTTCGACGAGCAGGTGTTCACATACTTTTGGTCATGTAGTGGATATTTAAAATTTCTTCCTGGAGATGTCTGTGAAAGCTACTGGGTATGTCGCTCATGCCAACTTATTCTTATGCTTTCCACGCCTTCCCAATTGGGGAGGTATTTTGGTGCGGGACAGGAAATTAAGGGGCGGAGTTACAGATTTGGCATTCCCCCTGGCTCGGGGTCGAGGCAGGGATCAGGTATCGTGTCTAGACGACCAGCTGTGCATCTTCACTCCGTGCCCCTTCCTCCCTGCCTCTCCCGCTAGAATCAGGAGTCACCTCTGAACTTAAACACCTCAGCTGGCCACTGCACAGATTATCTAATGAACTATTATATAAAGATTAGTCAATCTACTCTTTGCATTCTGTAGCTCGGACTGATGAACTTCGTGAACAACCGGAATGTCTTTGGGATCTATAGAGAGAATAATCCTGAAAAAAAAGAACAGAATAACATACTTAACATTTCAGGATGCCTTTCATTTTGCCTGTCCCTATGTTATGTGGTTTAGTGTGTTTGTGCAACCTAGTTATTCTGCCCCACTGTGTTCTTTCTGGCCCTCAGGGCTGAATGTGCTGAATGTGTAGAAATGTAAAGAATACATGGAGGAATATGATTATGTAATTCCTAGAAATTCCATTCTGTTTGGGATTTAGATTTAGCATGTTTCAACATTCTTCTCACGTACCACTCGTCTCTGTGATGTCAGCATTGGTACTTCTGGTTCTCTCTCTCTCTCTCTCTCTCTTTCTCTCTGTGTGTCTCTCTCTTCTCTCTTTTCATTCATGCTCACCCATCCTCTTCTTTGATCACCCCCCTCTCTCTCTCCTCTGTCTTGTTCACCCATTTCTATTTCTCCCTCCCTCCCTCCCTCCCTCCCTCCCTCCCTCCCTCCCTCCCTCCCTCCCTCCCTCCCCCCCTCCCTCCCTCCCTCCCTCCCTCCCTCCCTCCCTCCCTGCCACCTCTAGCAGGCCGTCTGCTCTTTAGGGACGAACTGTCTCACATTCAGCCTTATGTATCATCTTGCAAGGTTGACTCTGAAATCTTATTTACAGAGATAGGAATAGCAGGTGCATCGAGGAAGGGCTCCCCTCTATCTAGTCGGTGTGTGTGAGTGTGTGTGTTTTGTGTCCTTTTGTCTGTGTTATGTGTTCCAGAAGAGCTGTGCAGCGTTTTGCATGAGAGAGCGAGCAGACAAAGCCGGCCGGCGAGCAGACGCTGGCGTAAAGGATGTGTGTTGGAGACTGGGGATCAGAATGTAGGAATTTATTACCAGCAAGCTCTCTGCCGACAAAGCTGCTTCTTAGACACCCGGAGAGGATCGGAGAGGGGGATGCTGTCTCCCTCTAACTGGACTGTGACTGCCCTTTGTCTGCTCCCACCTCTCTATCTCCCTCCTTGCCCTCTGGATCTGGGAGTGAGGATGTGAGCGACGAGAGGAACAAAGAGAGGAGGTCACATTCTAACCTTCTAACCTCAAGACCTGCTACTGGAAATACATCTAAAAAGCAACATCATGATCTGAGAGATTCTCTCTCTCATTTTTTCTCTTTTTTCTCCTCCTCTTCCTCCCCTTCTTCCTCCTCCTGTTCCTGTGTCGGGTTCCTCCGTAGAGTCCCGGTTCCACCATGTCCTTGGCGTTCTGTGGAAACGAGAACAACTCGTTGGCGTACAACGTGGACCGTGGCGTCCTCAACAACGGCTGCTTCCTGGACGCGCTCAATGTGGTGCCGCACATCTTCCTGCTCTTCATCACTTTCCCCATCCTCTTCATTGGTGAGTGTCCGCACAAGGCGAGAGCCCCCCGGCCCCATCACACACACAACAATCACATGACCGGGAAAATATAGACACACACACAGCAAATTGGCCAGTGTTACCTAGTGTTGATTTTTCAGTATAACATTTCTAGTGTTGATTCAGGAGTTAAATGAACTCTGTAAGTGTTAAATGAATACTCAGTGGTGTAAAAGAACCCCAGTGTGGGTGTTAATAACCAGTGTAAGAGTGTGATTATGTCATTTTTACTGTGGAGAGTAAAACCTTCCCATCAAAACCACCTCTATCGTTATCATATTTCCCAGCATGCTTTACTGCAGCTAGACTTTTTAGGATTGTTTTTAATATCTGTGTTTTTGCATGTCCATTGATTGATATCAAAGGAAGGACTTCTGATATTTGTAATGTATTGTCTTAAACAGTTACATTTTTTGATAATATTAGCCTACAAGAGGAACTCACTTGGTGAGGTCCAGAGGACTGGAAATGAACAAATTCAACAACCATTTCTCTGTCACTAACAAATACAGTCATGGGTGGTAAAGTTTTTAATTTGTTATTTTTGTCTACCCGTGACTGGAAGTATTGTACAAGTTTAACTGCTACATGGTTCTGTAACTTAAAGTTTGAGTTTGTCCAGTGCCAGTTCTGAGCTCTGTAAATGCTTATGTAAGAACTTGTGGTTATGGAGACTTGTGAATAATATTGTAATATACTGACATAAAGACATAAAAATGTCTAGGTGTAGTGGATAAAAACATTATGTACAGTACATTTGGAAAGTATTAAAACTTCTTCCCTATTTCCACATTTTGTTACATTACAGCCTTATTCTAAAATGGATTAAATAAAATGTTTTCCTTATCAATCTACACACAATACCACATAACGACAAAATGAAAACAAGTTTTTTGAATTTTTATTCATTATTCAGACCCTTTGCTATGAGACTCGAAATTGAGCTCAGTGGCATCCGGTTTCCATTGATCATCCTTGATGTTTCTACAACTTGATTGGAGTCCACCTGTGGTAAATTCAATTGATTGGACATGATTTGGAAAGGCACACACCTGTCTATATAAGCTCCCACAGTTGAAAGTGCATGTCTGTCACGTTCCTGACCTATTTCTGTTAGTTTGTTATATGTGTTAGTTGGTCAGGACGTGAGTTTGGGTGGGCATTCTATGTTTTCTGTTTCTATGTTGGTTTTTGGGTTGCCTGGTATGGCTCTTAATTAGAGGCAGGTGTTTGGCGTTCCTCTAATTAAGAGTCATATTTAGGTAGGCGTTGTCACAGTGTTCGTTGCGGGTGATTGTCTTCCGTGTCTGTACACCACGCAGGACTGTTTACGGTTTGTTCGATTTGTGTAGCCTATGTTTCCTATTCGTGCGTTCTTCTTGTTTTATGTAAGTTCGTCGTCTAGGTCTGTCTACACCGTTTGTTGTTTTGTTAGTTTAGTCAAGTTCGTGTTTTCTTTAATAAATTATGTGTTCAAACTTCGCTGCGCCTTGGTTCCCTCAATACTCCTTTTCGGTAGAAGAGGAGGAGGACCGCCGTTACAGAATCACCCACCAAATCTCCAGAACCAAGCAGCGGAGTAAACGGAGTAAGGGACAGAAAAAGAAGGAGGAATGGACTTGGGACGATGTATTGGACGGGAAAGGTTGCTACACATGGGAGGAGATCCTGGCTAGTAGGGATCGCCTCCCATGGGAACAGCTGGAGGCACTGAGGAGAGCAGAGGCTACCGGAGAGAGGAACCGGAGTTATGAGGGAACGCGTCTGGCACGGAAGCCCAAAAAGCCTGTGAGTAACACCCAAAAATTTCTTGGTGGGGGCTAAGAGGTAGTGGGCCAAGGGCAGGTAGGAGACCTGCGCCCACTTCCCAGGCTTACCGTGGAGAGCGGGAGTACGGGCAGGCGCCGTGTTACGCAGTAGAGCACACGGTGTCTCCTGTACGAGTGCATAGCCCCGTGCGGGTTATTCCACCTCCCCGCACTGGTAGGGCTAGATTGGGTATTGAGCCAGGTGTCATGAGGCCGGCTCAACGCTTCTGGTCTCCAGTGCGTCTCCTCGGGCCGGCATACATGGCACCTGCCTTACGCATGGTTTCCCCGGTTCGCCTACATAGGCCGGTGCGGGTTATTCCACCTCCCCGCACTGGTCGGGCGACCGGGAGCATTCAACCAGGTAAGGTTGGGCAGGCTCAATGCTCAAGAGAGCCAGTACGCCTGCACGGTCCGGTATTTCCGGCGCCACCTCCCCGCCCCAGCCTAGTACCTACAGTGCCTACACTACGCACTAGGCTACCAGTGCGTTTCCAGAGCCCTGTTCCTCCTCCATGCACTCTCCCTGTAGTGCGTGTATCCAGTTCGGTGCCTCCAGTTCCGGCACCACGCACTAAGCCACCTGTGCGTCTCCAGAGCCCTGTACACACTGTTTCTTCTCCTTCTACTAATCCTGATGTGCTTGCCCTCAGCCCGGTGCCACCAGTGCCGGTACCACGCACCAGGTATAGAGTGGGCTTTGAGAGTCCAGTGTGCCCTGTCCCTGCTCCCCGCACTAGTATGAAGGTGCGTGTCCTTAGCCCGGTGCCTCCAGTTCCGGCACCACGCACCAGGTCTACAGTGCGCCTTATCCGGCCAGAGCCATCCGTCTCCCCAGCGCCATCTGAGCCATCCGTCTTCCCAGCGCCATCTGAGCCATCCGTCTTCCCAGCGCCATCTGAGCCATCCGTCTCCCCAGCGCCGTCTGAGCCATCCGTCTGCAATGAGCCTGCAAAGCCGCCCGTCTGCCATGAGCCTGCAAAGCCGCCCGTCTGCCATGAGCCTACAGAGCCGTCCGCCAGACAGGAGCCGCTAGAGCCGCCCGCCAGACAGGAGCCGCTAGAGCCGTCCGTCAGACAGGATCTGCCAGAGCCGCCAACCAGACAGGATCTGCCAGAGCCGCCAACCAGACAGGATCTGCCAGAGCCGCCAACCAGACAGGATCTGCCAGAGCCGCCAACCAGACAGGATCTGCCAGAGCCGCCAGCCAGACAGGATCTGCCAGAGCCGCCAGCGAGCCATGAGCAGCCAGAGCCGTCAGAGAGCCATGAGCGTCCAGAGCCGTCAGCCTGCCATGAGCGTCGAGAGCCGTCAGCCTGCCATGAGCGTCGAGAGCCGTCAGCCTGCCATGAGCGTCGAGAGCCGTCAGCCTGCCATGAGCGTCGAGAGCCGTCAGCCTGCCATGAGCGTCGAGAGCCGTCAGCCTGCCATGAGCGTCGAGAGCCGTCAGCCTGCCATGAGCGTCGAGAGCCGTCAGCCTGCCATGAGCGTCGAGAGCCGTCAGCCTGCCATGAGCGTCGAGAGCCGTCAGCCAGCCATGAGCGTCGAGAGCCGTCAGCCAGCCATGAGCGTCGAGAGCCGTCAGTGAGCCATGAGCGTCCAGAGCCTTCAGCCAGCCATGAGCGTCGAGAGCCTTCAGCCAGCCATGAGCGTCGAGAGCCGTCAGCCAGCCATGAGCGTCGAGAGCCGTCAGCCTGCCATGAGCGTCCAGATTCGTCAGTCAGCCATGAGCTGCCCTTCAGCCAGAAACGGCTATATACCCAGAACTGCCCCTCAGTCCAGAGCTGTCTCTCTGTCCGGAGCTGCCCTCCAGTCCGGAGTTGCCCCTCTATCCTGATCTCCCTCTCTATCTTGAGCTACCTCTATATTCTGATCTATCCCTCTGTCTTGTGCTATCCCTCTGTCTTGATCTATCTCTCTGTCCCGGTGTTGTCCCTGTCAGTGATGTTACCAAGAGGATTTTGTGGGGGTAGAATGAGGGTGGACATTTTTAGGGGGAGATGGAGGCTAGGATTGATTATGGTGGGGTGGGGACCTCGCCCGGAGCCTGAGCCACCACCGTGGTCAGATGCCCACCCAGACCCTCCCCTAGACTTTGTACTGGTGCGCCCGGAGTTGGCACCTTATGGGGGGGGTTATGTCACGTTCCTGACCTATTTCTGTTAGTTTGTTATATGTGTTAGTTGGTCAGGACGTGAGTTTGGGTGGGCATTCTATGTTTTCTGTTTCTATGTTGGTTTTTGGGTTGCCTGGTATGGCTCTTAATTAGAGGCAGGTGTTTGGCGTTCCTCTAATTAAGAGTCATATTTAGGTAGGCGTTGTCACAGTGTTCGTTGTGGGTGATTGTCTTCCGTGTCTGTGTCTGTACACCACGCGGGACTGTTTACGGTTTGTTCGATTTGTGTAGCCTATGTTTCCTATTCGTGCGTTCTTCTTGTTTTATGTAAGTTCGTCGTCTAGGTCTGTCTACACCGTTTGTTGTTTTGTTAGTTTAGTCAAGTTCGTGTTTTCTTTAATAAATTATGTGTTCAAACTTCGCTGCGCCTTGGTTCCCTCAATACTCCTCCTTTTCGGTAGAAGAGGAGGAGGACCGCTGTTACAATGTCAGAGCAAAAACCAAGCCATGAGGTCAAAGGAATTGTCTGTAGAGAGCTGAGACACAATTGTAGTACCCTGGGGAAGGCTACCAAAAATATATGCAGCATTGAAGGTCCCCAAGAACATAGTGGCCTCCATCATTTTTAAATGGAAGAATTTTGGAACCACCAAGACTCTTCCTAGAGCTGGCCTTGGTCAGGGAGGTGACCAAGAACCCAATGGTCACTCTGACAGAGCTCCTCTGTTGAGATGGGAGAAACTTCCAGAAGGACAACTATCTCTGCAGCACTCCACAAATCAGGCCTTTATGGTAGAGTGGCCAGACGTGAACCACTCCTCAGTAAAAGGCACATGACAACCCGCTTGGAGTTTGCCAAAAGGCACCGAAAGGACTCTCAGACCATGATAAACAAGATTCTCTGGTCTGATGAAAACAAGATTGAACTCTTTGGCCTGAATGTCAAGCGTCACATCTGGAAGAAATCTGGCACCATCATGGTGGTGGCAGCATCATGGTGGTGGCAGCATCATGCTGTGAGGATGTTTTTCAGCGGCAGGGATTGGGAGACTAGTCAGAATTGAGGAAAAGATGAACGGAACGAAGTACAGAGAGATACTTGATGAAAACCTGCTCAGGACTTCAGAAAACCAAACAAGACAACGCAGGACTGGTTTCGGGAATAGTCACTGAATGTTCTTCTGTGGCCCAGCCAGAGCCCGGACTTGAACCCGATCAAACATCTCTGGAGAGACCTGAAAATAACTGTGCAGCGACACTCCGCATCCAACCTGACAGAGCTTGAGAGGATCTGCAGAGAATAATGGGAAAAACTCCTCAAATGCCACGCTTGTAGGGTCATACCCAAGAAGACTCAAGGCTGTAATCTCTGCCAAAGGTGCTTCAACAAAGTACTGAGTAATTATGTAAATGTAATATTTCCGTTTTTTGTTGTTGCAAAAAATGTACTTTCATCACTGGTGGTGATGATCAGGATGATGAAAATGATGAAGATATTTTCAACATATGTCAGAGGAAGTGTACCGAGCATTACTCCCTAGATAATCAAGTATTACTGAGCCTTACTCCCTAATATCATCAATTATTACTGAGCCTTACTCCCTAATAAGATCATCAATTATTACTGAGCCTTACTCCCTAATAAGATCATCAATTATTACTGAGCCTTACTCCCTAAGGTCATCAATTATTACTGAGCCTTACTCCCTACTAAGATCATCAGTTATTACTGAGCCTTACTCCCTAAGATCATCAATTATTACTGAGGCTTACTCCCTAATAAGATCATCAATTATTACTGAGCCTTACTCCCTAATAAGATCATCAATTATTACTGAGCCTTACTCCCTAAGGTCATCAATTATTACTGAGCCTTACTCCCTACTAAGATCATCAGTTATTACTGAGCCTTACTCCCTAAGATCATCAATTATTACTGAGCCTTACTCCCTAATAAGATCATCAATTATTACTGAGCCTTACTCCCTAAGATCATCAATTAATACTGAGCCTTACTCCCTAATAAGATCATCAATCATTACTGAGCCTTACTCCCTAAGATCATCAATTATTACTGAGCCTTACTCTCTACTAAGATCATCAATTAATACTGAGCCTTACTCCCTAATAAGATCATCAATCATTGCTGAGCCTTACTCCCTAAGATCATCAATTATTACTGAGCCTTACTCTCTACTAAGATCATCAATTAATACTGAGCCTTACTCCCTAATAAGACAATGAACTATTACTGAGACTTACTCCCTAAGATCATCAATTATTACTGAGCCTTACTCCCTACTAAGATCATCAATTAATACTGAGCCTTACTCCCTAAGATCATCAATTAATACTGAGCCTTACTCCCTAATAAGACAATGAACTATTACTGAGCCTTAGTCCCCAAGATCATCAATTATTACTGAGCCTTACTCCCTAATAAGATCATCAATTATTACTGAGCCTTACTCCCTAAGATCATCAATTATTACTGAGCCTTACTCCCTAATAAGATCATCAATTAATACTGAGCCTTACTCCCTAAGATCATCAATTATTACTGAGCCTTACTCCCTAATAAGATAAATTATTACTGAGCATTGCTCCCTAAGATCATCAATTATTACTGAGCCTTACTCCCTAAGATCATCAATTATTACTGAGCCTTACTCCCTAAGATCATCAAGTATTACTGAGCCTTACTCCCTAATAAGATCATCAATTATTACTGAGCCTTACTTCCTAAGATCATCAATTATTACTGAGCCTTACTCCCTAAGATCATCAATTATTACTGAGCCTTACTCCCTACTAAGATCATCAATTATTACTGAGCCTTACTCCCTACTAAGATCATCAATTAATACTGAGCCTTACTCCCTAAGATCATCAATTATTACTGAGCCTTAGTCCCTAAGATCATCAATTATTACTGCGCCTTACTCTCTAAGATCATCAATTATTACTGAGCCTTACTCCCTAAGATCATCAATTATTACTGAGCCTTACTCCCTGAGATCAGCAATTAATACTGAGCCTTACTCCCTAATAAGATCATCAATTATTACTGAGCCTTACTCATTAATAAGATAATCAATTAATACTGAACCTTACTCATTAATAAAATCATCAATTAACACTGAGCCTTACTCCTTAAAAAGATCATCAATTATTACTGAGCCTCTTCCATGTGCTTCACTTTTTACATTTAACTATGCATTTATTCATTTAGCATAGAAATATACATTCCACTGTACAGTATGCATTGTACAGCGTGTCCCCTATGATTAACATTGTAACGGAAACCTGGCCCTCGGTGAAGCCCCTTCAGCATTTTTATTTTCGACAAACCAATGTGACCTTTCTGGTGGAATTTAGGCCCAACCAGCAGGAGCTAGAACCCTCTTCTACTGTAGGGGTTGGGTTACACATCCCTGCTCGCCTCCCATCCTCTTTTGCCTGGCTAACCCCCCCCCCCCCCCTTTCCACTGGTGTCATAATCACTGTGTAACCGGCTGGTCACCTTCGTGTCATCAATGTATGACAAGTTCACTGTGCCCCTGTCCCTGTTGTTAAAGTTATTACAATGTGCTAAGGCATTCCTCCAGTGTCATTATCATTGCATGACTGGTGTTTTGTCCCTGTGACAGCTGTTAAAAGGACACTAATGTGCCTGGCTATGTGTCATCGGCGTGTGACTGACCAGTTCACTATGTCCCTGTCACACTGTTGGAGGGTGGCCATTACAACTGAAAAGGAACCCTATTTCCTTTACAGTGAACCACTCTGGGCTCTGGGAAAGTGATGTGCATGCCATACAAGATTTACCCTGAAACTAATAAGGACTCGTATTAACTAGAATGTAGATGAGATGAAAAGAGTGAAAGAGAGAGACAAGAAACAGAGAAAGACAGCAATAGAGAAGGAAAGAGAACTACTGTGTAAACTGATGCTAATGGTTATATGTTAAACTCATAAACTCACAAGGACCACCGTGGAGGTGAACGGCTACGGAGCAAACTGATCTCTGTTTCTCTCTGACTCTCTCTGTCTCTCTCCCTCTCAATTAAATTCAATTTAAGGGGATTTATTGGCATGGGGAACATATGTTTACATTGCCAAAGCAAGTGAAATGGATAATAAACAAAAGTGAAATAAACAATACAAAATTACAAGTAAACAGAAATAATAAAGACATTTCAAATGTCATATTATGTCTATATACAGTGTTGTAACGATGTGCAAATAGTTACAGTACAAAGGGGAAAATAAACAAATATAGGTTGTATTTACAATGGTGTCTGTTCTTCACTGGATGACCTTTTCTTGTGGCAACAGGTCACAAAAACTGCTGCTGTGATGCACACTGTGTTATTTCACCAAATAGATATGGGAGCTTATCAAAATTGGATTTGTGCACATAGCTTGTCTTCTCTTGAGAGCCCGGTTTGCCTTGGGCTCTCATTCGGAAAAAAGCTTGTCCGGAGAAGATAAGGTGAGCGCTGCCATCAGTCCTGTGTCATGCTAACAGTAAAGCATCCTGAGACCATTCATGTGTGGGGTTGCTTCTCAGCCAAGGAAGTGGGCTCACTCACAATTTTGCCTAAGAACACAGCCATGAATAATGGTACCAACACATCCTCTGAGAGCAACTTCTGCCAACAGTTTGGTGATGAACAATGCTTTTTCCAGCATGATGGAGCACCTTGCCATACGGCAAAAGTGATAACTAAGTGGCTTGGGGAACAAAACATCGATATTTTGGGTCCATGGCCAGGAAACTCCCTAGACCTTAATCCCATTGAGAACGTGTGGTCAATCATCAAGAGGCGGGTGGACAAAAAAAACAACACAAATTCTGACAGACTCCAAGCATTGATTATGCAAGAATGGGCTGCCATCAGTCAGGATGTGGCCCAGAAGTTAATTGACAGCATGCCAGGATGGATTGCAGAGGTCATGAAAAAGAAGGGTCAACACTGCAAATATTGACTCGTTGCATCAACTTGCATCAACAAAGCCTTTGACACTTATGAAATGCTTGTACTTATACTTCAGTATTCCATAGTAACATCTGACAAAAATATCTAAAGACACTGAAGCAGCAAACTTTGTGGAAATTAATATTTGTGTCATTCTCAAAACTTTTGGCCACGACTGTATACTATGGTAGGAATACTGTAGTATTACCTGCAGTGTTTTTGCAGACCTTACTGTAGTATTCACTGTAGTATTTTAGGGACTTAAGTCCACAAGAACACTACAGTGAATACTGTAGTATTTACTGCAGTATACTCTAGTAATGAAAAAATTAGTATGTTCTATGTTAATTACTGTAGTGTTTTTGCATACAGTAGTATGGTATACTATAGTATTTTGGGGGACTGTGGTATACTTTAATAGTTACTGTTTTCTCAGACTGTAGTATTTACTAAAATGTTTTTTTCCCTATCTTTGAGATAGAGGTGGGGGACTTTCTCCTTGAGAAAACCTGCAGGAGAATGTCTGTAGTATTTACTACATTGTTTTTTTGTGGATAATATTGTAGTATTTACTATAGTATTCTACGGTATACAAAAACATTCTATACTAGGTACTACACATGATCGGGGGATACTACAGTGTGTAGTATAGTATCCTACAGTATACTACAATTTTCTACAGAATTATATAGTAAATGAGTATACTCACCAGACCAGGTCACTTTGTATGTGGGCGTTGCTTGGCGTGGGTGCGCGGGCGGGCATGCGCAGGCACGCGTGGGTCAATAAGATCCATTATGTCGGAAACATCTAGATCACCTATGTGCAGACATTTTTATCTCAATATCAACTGATTTCTGGGTATCAGTTAAGTACCTTACTGTGATTGTTTTAAATTTTAAAAAATGGTCTAAAAGAAACAAAAATAGCTTCTTAGCACAATGCAATTCCTCAAGCAAGAAGTTTGCTCGGACTGCTTGGGAGTGGTCTGAGGGAGGGGTCTAATCGGAGGAGCCTAATGGATGGGATGTGTAACCTGAAAACGAGCAGCTATTGGCAGTGAGGAGGGAAAACTCTTTTTGTTATTGGTCTATTAACTTATATGTCCAA
This sequence comes from Salvelinus fontinalis, assembly GCF_029448725.1. Lineage (NCBI taxonomy): Eukaryota > Metazoa > Chordata > Actinopteri > Salmoniformes > Salmonidae > Salvelinus > Salvelinus fontinalis. The sequence continues at coordinate 7,340,461 of NC_074669.1, forward strand.
AAACTCCACCCAGACAAACAAACTGATACTTCAGGTGTTTTTTTCCAAACAGTTTTTACATGAAGTGCATTATCATAATTTTCACAATCACATTTTTGACTGCACTGTCCCTTTACTGATGATAGAAAAACATCTCCATGCATATAGCAGCACATAAGGTGTGCGAGTTTACTTTATAATAGCTTGTGGGGCTCACAGGAAGTCTCAGGCAAGGTAGTGTTGTTCTCTTTCTGTCTAGACAGGCCTAGCTGCAGGCACCGGAGGCTACAGACAAGGTTACTGTGGTGACCCACCTCACAGTGAAGGCCTTCACAGACTTGGCCGGTTGCCACTGACTCCCCTCGGATTACCTTTTATCTTGTCCTACTTCTACGACCTTTCATCTTGTCCTGCTCCTATGACCTTTCATCTTGTCCTACTCCTACGATTTTTCATCTTGTCCTACTCCCATGACCTTTCATCTTGTCCTGATCCCATGACCTTTCATCTTGTCCTGCTCCTATGACCTTTCCTCTTGTCCTACTCCTACGATTTTTCATCTTGTCCTACTCCCATGACCTTTCATCTTGTCCTGATCCTATGACCTTTTATCTTGTCCTGCTCCTATGACCTTTCATCTTGTCCTGATCCTATGACCTTTCATCTTGTCCTGCTCCTATGACCTTTCATCTTGTCCTGCTCCTATGACCTTTCATCTTGTCCTGCTCCTATGACCTTTCATCTTGTCCTGCTCCTATGACCTTTCATCTTGTCCTGATCCTATGACCTTTCATCTTGTCCTGATCCTATGACCTTTCATCTTGTCCTGATCCTATGACCTTTTATCTTGTCCTGATCCTATGACCTTTCATCTTGTCCTGATCCTATGACCTTTTATCTTGTCCTGCTCCTATGACCTTTTATCTTGTCCTGATCCTATGACCTTTTATCTTGTCCTACTCCTATAACTCACAGGGACAACTTCCTTGTTAAGCTTTTCAAGGTTGGACTGAGAGTTAGCAGAATTGAATCTACAGCTTTAAACAAATGTCTGGAAGTGAATACACCTGAAAGGGATTGTGTGTGTCCACCACAGTCCCTGTACGTGAATCAGTAGTCTGAGGTGTTTTATTTGAGGCCAGGATTTTATCTAATCAGCAGCAGATCCGCCTTATAGCACACTTGACATTTGAAGGTAATTTATGATTGAGCTGACATGTTCAGCGTTTACCGTGATTGCGGTATGTGTGAACACGAAACATTGCCTTTAAAATGTGCATAGCTGAAAAAGCTTGATTGGATTGAATCCCGGCTGTAGACAAGTAAAATGTATAATATTATTGTGGATGCTTATTGGAAATTGACTCCCACCTGTCCAACTCTCTCCTAGTGCTTCATTTGTAAATTGGGACCTGCCGGAACAAAAAGTGAGCTGAGAGGAGGTGAGCTGAGGTACCAGAATGCATTAAAAGAAAGAGGTTATAATAAAGCATTGCGTATGTATCTTTGTTTTTGCGTGCTGGCATAGAGCACTAGAGTAGAGGCGCATGCAGAAGTTGCACACAGGGATTATTTTTCTAAGCCTAGGGTCTGGGAAAAGACACACTTATTGTACAATACAAGGAGGAAATTATAGTCCTAAAAAAACATTCCAGTTTCACAGACTCACTCAATGATGCACAGCTCACTCACCGGCGATGGCCAATGCGCTCGTGCCGAAAGCCTATATCTTCCTTGTTTTACTTTGGCAAACAATGTCGTTCGCTCAATAGGCCTATTTGGAAGTTGATAACATATTTGGTAGCCTACAGACAGTTTAGTATTCTCTTTTCAGCAGAATCCAAAGCCTGTTTTGCATGTTGTTCACTGACAGATAAACGGTGTGTTCCCGGCGGTAGGAATGCGTTGTGATTGGGCAACACACAAAACACACAATAAGCTATTGATCCTCAGTGGCTAAATGATAAACCTATTCCTGGTGTAGATTTCTGAATGATTTAATTTATGCTGTGGCACCTCCAGCACCCTTCCCTATGATTCTATGAGGAAATAAGTTTAGAAAAAAAACCTCTAGACCACCTTTACACCACACACAGAGACACATACAAAGCTCTCCCTCACCCTCCATTTGGCAAATCTGACCATAATTTTATCCTCCTGATTCTTACTTACAAGCAAAAACTAAAGCAGGAAGTACCAGTGACTCACTCAATTCGGAAGTGGTCAGATGAAGCGGATGCTACGCTACAGGACTGTTTTGCTAGCACAGACTGGAATATGTTCCGGGATTCATCCCATGGCATTGAGGAGTATACCACCTCAGTCACCGGTTTCATCAATAAGTGTATCGACGACGTCGTCCCCACAGTGACCGTACGTACATATCCAAACCAGAAGACATGGATTACAGGCAACATCCGCACCGAGCTAAAGCGTAGAGCTGCTAACCTCTAACCTGGACACTTATAAGAAATCCCGCTATGCCCTCAGACAAACCATCACACAGGCAAAGTGTCAATACAGGACTAAGATTGAATCCTACTACACCGGCTCTGACGCTCGTCAAATGTGGCAGGGCTTGCAAACTATTAAGCACTACAAAGGAAAACCCAGCTGCGAGCTGCCCAGTGACGCAAGCCTACCAGACGAGCTAAATGCCTTTTATGCTCGCTTGGAGGCAAGCAACACTGAAGCATGCATGAGAGCACCAGCTGTTCCGGACGACTGTGTGATCACGCTATCCGTAGCCGATGTGAGCAAGATCTTTAAACAGGTCAACGTTCAGAGGGCCAGACGGATTACCAGGACGTGTACTGAGAGCATGCGCGGACTAACTGGCAAGTGACTTCACTGACATTTTCAACCATAGTCCCTATGCCCAAGAAAACGAAGGTAACCTCCCTAAATGACCACCACCCTGTAGCACTCACGTCAGGCTCACATCAACACCATTATCCCGGAAACCCTAGACCCACTCCAATTCGCATACCACCCCAACAGATCCACAGATGACGCAATCTCAATCACACTCCACACTGCCTTTTCCCACCTGGTCAAAAGGAACACTTATGTGAGAATGCTATTCATTGACCACAGCTCAGCATTCAACACCATAGTGCCCTCAAAGCTCATCACTAAGCTAAGGACCCTGGGACTAAACACTTACCCCTGCAACTGGATCCTGGACTTCCTGACGGGCCACCCCCAGGTGGTAAGGGTGGGCAACACAACATCTGTCACACTGATCCTCAACACTGGGGTCCCTCAGGGGTGCGTGCTCAGTCCCCTCCTGTGCTCCCTGTTCACCCACGACTGCGTGGCCAAGCACGACTCCAACACCATCATTACATTTGCTGATGACATAAAAGGGGTAGGCCTGATCCCCGACAATGATGAAACAGCCTATAGGGAGGAGGTCAGAGACCTGGCAATGTGGTTCCAGGACAACAACGTGTCCCCCAATGTGAGCAAGACAAAGGAGCTGATCTACAGGAAGAGGAGGGCCAAACAGCCCCCATTAACATTGTAGTATTGTAACATTGTAGTGGAGTGGGTTGAGAGTGTCTACATCACCAACAAACTATCATGGTCCAAATACACCAAGACAGTTGTAAAGAGGGCATGACAACACATTTCCCCTCTCAGTAGACTAAAAAGATTTGGCACGGGTCTCCAGATCCTCAAAAAGTTCTACAGCTGCACCATCGAGAGCATCATGACCGGTTGCGTCACCGCCTGGCGTCCAACCGTAAGACGCTGCAGAGGGTAGTGCGTACAGCCACGTACATCACTGGGGCTAAGCTTCCTGCCATCCGGGACCTATATACTAGACGATGTCAGAGGAAGGCCCAAAAAATTGTCAAAGACTCCAGTCATCCTAGTAATAGACTGTTCTCTCTGCTACCGCACGACAAGCGGTACCGGAGAGCCAAGTCTAGGTCCAAAAGGCTCCTTTACAGCTACTATCCCCTAGTCATAAGACTGCTGAACAATTAATAAAATGGTCATCAGGACTATTTACATTGACCCCCCCTTGTTTGTTATTGTCATTTTATTGTGTTACTTTTTATTAAATTTTTTACTTTAGTTTATTTAGTAAATATTTTCTGCATTGTTGGTTAAAGGCTTGTAAGTAAGCATTTCACGTTAACGTCTACATCTCTTGTAGTCGGTGCATGTGACAAATTACATTTGATTTGACTTGAAGTGCAATGCTGGACAGATGAGAGTTGCAGGCTCATGTTTTTCAGAGCAGAGAAAGGTAGAGGGATAATAGAAAGGGAGTTCTGTAAGAGATACAGACACGCATCTCACTCTCACCACAGCAATGGCCACGCATTGGTCTATACAGGTTTGAGCAAACCATAAACCTGGGCCAGCCCAACACAAATCAATTATTATAATATCGGGCACGTTTTCACATTATGTGTTTTAGGGGGCACGAGAATTACAGAGGAGGCAACTTGAATTAACTCTAATTTTATTATAATTTTTACATTGCAAACGGTGAAAATACATTTTCATACCTAGAGAGGTACTGACACTTGCCAAATGGGTTTCGCAACGAATCATTACGAAATTGAGGGGTTCCCCTGTTCCGGCAGGATCTGGCTCAAACTAAGCACTGCTATCTCTCATCAGATCAGATAAAGAAGGGAGGGAAGCTACGTTAGTCAGGCGTCACGCTGTTCTCTGAGGTTAACTTCCTGTTTCCTGTGTTATTGTTGACATCAGAAAGACGTCACACTGTTCTTTGAGGTTAACTTCCTGTGTTGTTATTGTTGACATCAGACAGACGTCACACTTTTCTCTGAGGTTAACTTCCTGTTTACTGTGTTGTTATTGTTGACATCAGACAGACATCACGCTGTTCTCTGAGGTTAACTTCCTGTTTCCTGTGTTGTTATTGTTGACATCAGACGTATGTCACGCTGTTCTCTGAGGTTAACTTCCTGTTTCCTGTGTTGTTATTGTTGACATCAGACGTATGTCACACTGTTCTCTGAGGTTAACTTCCTGTTTCCTGTGTTGTTGTGTTTGCTGTGTGCTGTAAGGCTGGGGCAGCCAGAGCTCCAAGGTGCACATCCACCACAGCACCTGGCTGCACTTCCCTGGTCACAACCTGCGCTGGCTCCTCACCTTCATCCTCCTCTTTGTCCTGGTCTGTGAGATTGCTGAGGGCATCGTCTCCGATGGGTGAGTCCATTTCCCCCTAATCCTCTACTGCAGTGGTTCTCAATCCTGGTCCTGGGGACATAAAGGGGGGAACATTTGTGTTTTTGCCCTAGCACTACACACATTATTCAAATCATCAAAGCCTTTTGATGAGTTGATCATTTGAATCAGCTGTGTAGTGTTAGGGTAAAAAAAAAAAAAATTCACCCCTTTAGGTCCCCAGGACCAGGATTGAGAACCAGTGCTCTCCTGGAACTATAGCCATGTTTGACGTACCCTTCCCAAAAACCTCCCCAGCACCTCCCCAGTACCTCATCAATACCTCCACAGTACCTCATCAATACCTCCCCAGTCCTCTTGGACTGACGAGTGAGGCCGGTTGGACGTCCTGTCAAATTCTCTAAAACGACGTTGGAGGCGGCTTATTGTAAAGCAATTAACATAACATTTTCTGGCAACAGCTCTGGTGGATGTTCCTGCAGTCAGCATGCCAATTGTACACTCCCTCAACTTGAGACATCTGTGGCATTGTGTTATGTGACAAAACTGCACATTTTAGAGAGACCTTTTATTGTCTCCAGCAAAAGGTGCACCTGTGGAATGATCATGCTGTTTAATAATCTTCTTGATATGCTACACCTGTCAGGTGGTTGGATTATTTTGGCAAAGGAGAAATACCGTAAACAAATTTGAGTCTGAATACTTTCTGAATGCACTTTGTGTTTAAACAGTTGGGCAAAAAAGTATTTAGTCAGCCACCAATTGTGCAAGTTCTCCCACTTAAAAAGATGAGAGGCCTGCAATTTTCATCATAGGTACACCTCAACTATGACAGACAAAATGAGAAAGAAAAATCCAGAAAATGACATTGTAGGATTTTTTATGAATTTATTTGCAAATTATGGTGGAAAATAAGTATTTGGTCAATAACAAAAGTTTATCTCAATACTTTGTTATATACCCTTTGTTGGCAATGACAGAGGTCAAACGTTTTCTGTAAGTCTTCACAAGATTTTCACACACTGTTGCTGGTATTTTGGCCCATTCCTCCATGCAGATCTTCTCTAGAGCAGTGATGTTTTGGGGCTGTTGCTGGGCAACACAGACTTTCAACTCCCTCCAAAGATTTTCTATGGGGTTGAGATCTGGAGACTGGCTAGGCCACTCCAGGACCTTGAAATGCTTCTTACGAAGCCACTCCTTCGTTGCCCGGGCGGTGTGTTTGGGATCATTGTCATGCTGAAAGACCCAGCCACGTTTAATCTTCAATGCCCATGCTGATGGAAGGAGGTTCACTCAAAATCTCACGATACATGGCCCCATTCATTCTTTCCTTTACACGGATCAGTCGTCCTGGTCCCTTTGCAGAAAAACAGCCCCAAAGCATGATGTTTCCACCCCCATGCTTCACAGTAGGTATGGTGTTCTTTGGATGCAACTCAGCATTCTTTGTCCTCCAAACACGACGAGTTGAGTTTTTACCAAAAAGTTATATTTTGGTTTCATCTGACCATATGACATTCTCCCAATCTTCTTCTGAATCATCCAAATGCTCTCTAGCAAACTTCAGACGGGCCTGGACATGTACTGGCTTAAGCAGGGGGACACGTCTGGCACTGCAGGATTTGAGTCCCTGGCGGCGTAGTGTGTTACTGATGGTAGGCTTTGTTACGTTGGTCCCAGCTCTCTGCAGGTCATTCACTAGGTCCCCCCGTGTGGTTCTGGGATTTTTGCTCACCATTCTTGTGATCATTTTGACCCCACGGAGTGAGATCTTGCTTGGAGCCCCAGATCGAGGGAGATTATCAGTGGTCTTGTATGTCTTCCATTTCCTAATAATTGCTCCCACAGTTGATTTCTTCAAACCAAGCTGCTTACCTATTGCAGATTCAGTCTTCCCAGCCTGGTGCAGGTCTACAATTTTGTTTCTGGTGTCCTTTGACAGCTATTTGGTCTTGGCCATAGTGGAGTTTGGAGTGTGACTGTTTGAGGTGGAGGACAGAGGAGCCTCTTAAAGAAGAAGTTACAGGTCTGTGAGAGCCAGAAATCTTGCTTGTTTGTAGGTGACCAAATACTTATTTTCCACCATAATTTACAAATAAATTAATTAAAAATCCTACAATGTCATTTTCTGGATTTTTTTTCTTCATTTTGTCTGTCATAGTTGAAGTGTACCTATGATGAAAATTACAGGCCTCTCTCATCTTTTTAAGTGGGAGAACTTGCACAATTGGTGGCTGACTAAATACTTTTTTGCCTCACTGTATGTGGACCCTACTACAGTTTAACCAGCTCAGCTCTAGACTACACCAGCATGACTAGTATCTATGTGGACCCTACTACAGTTTAACCAGCTCATATATATATATATATATATATATATATATATATATATATATATATATATACATATATATATATATATACATAGTTAAAGTTGGAAGTTTACATACACCTTAGCCAAATGCATTTAAACTCAGTTTTTCACAATTCTGACATTTAATCCTAGTAAAAACTCCACTTTTAGGTCAGTTAGGATCACCACTTTATTGTAAGAATGTGAAATGTCAGAATAATAGTAGAGAGAATAATTTCTTTCAGCTTTTATTTCTTTCATCACATTCCCAGTGGGTCAGACGTTTACATACATTCAATTAGTATTTGGTAGCATTGCGTTTAAATTGTTTAACTTGGGTCAAATGTTTTGGGTGGCCTTCCACAAGCTTCCCACAATAAGTTGGATGAATTTTGGCCCACTCCTCCTGACAGAACTGGTATATCTGAGTCAGGATTGTAGGCCTCCTTGCTCGCTGACACTTTTCAGTTCTGCCCACACGTTTTCTATAGGATTGAGGTCAGGGCTTTGTTATGGCCACTCCAATACCTTGACTTTGTTGTCCTTAAGCCATTTTACCACGACTTTGGAAGTATGCTTGGGGTCATTGTCCATTTGGAAGACCAAATTGCTACCAAGCTTTAACTTCGTGACTATTGTCTTGAGATATTGCTTCAATATATCCACATAATTTTCCTCCGTCATGATTCCATCTATTTTGTGAAGTGCACCAGTCCCTCCTGCAGCAAAGCACCCCCACAACATGATGCTGCCACCACCGTGCTTCACGGTTGGGATGGTGTTCTTCGGCTTGAAAGTCTCCCCCTTTTTCCTCCAAACATAATGGTGGTCATTATGGCCAAACAGTTCTATTTTTGTTTCATCAGATCAGAGGACATTTCTCCAAAAAGTACAATCTTTGTACTGTGCGGTTGCAAACCGTAGTCTGGCTTTTTTTATGGTGGTTTTGGAGCATTGGCATCTTCCTTGTTGAGCAACCTTTCTGGTTATGTTGATATAGTACTTGTTTTTCTGTTGATATAGATACTTTTGTACATGTTTGATTGATTGATTGATTGATTTGCACATTTCGCACCAAAGTACGTTCATCTCTAGGAGACAGAACGAGTCTCCTTTCTGAGCGGTATGACGGCTGCGTGGTCCCATGGTGTTTATACTTGCGTACTATTGTTTGTACAGATGAACGTGGTACCTTCAGGCGTATGGAAATTGCTCCCAAGTATGAATCAGACTTGTGGAGGTCTACAATCTTTTCTGAGGTCTTGGCTGATTTCTTTTGATTTCCCCATGATGTCAAGCAAAGAGGCACCAAGTTTGAAGGTAGGCCTTGAAATATATTCATAGGTACACCTCCAATTGACTCAAATGATGTCAATTAGCCAAACAGAAGCTTCTAAAGCCAAGACATAATTTTCTGGAATCTTCCAAGCTGTTTAAAGGGACAGTCAACTTAGTGTATGTAACTTCTGACCCACTGGAATTGAGATGCAGTGAATTATAAGTGAAATAATCTGTCTGTAAACAATTGTTGGAAAAATTACGTGTCATACACAAAGTAGATGTCCTATCCGACTTGCCAAAACTATAGTCTGTTAACTGTACATTTGTGGAGTGGTTGAATAACGAGTTTTAATGACTCCAACCTAAGTGTATGTAAACTTCCGACTTCAACTGTATATATATATATATATATATATATATATATATAATGGCCCGTATTTATTTTGTATATATATATATATATATATACTGTATATATAACCAATGTTTCCTGATCTTTCTTATATCTCTCAGATATAGGACAAACACTTCAGAACAAACTTCCTTTAGATTTTTTTTGGGGGGGGACCATCTGTCCCATGTACGGAATGTGTTCTTTAATGCGTTTGTATGGGCTAATAGCAGTAAGGTCAAATACAATTTTTCATCAAATATTTTTTGATATACAGTACAAGTCAAAAGTTTGGACAAACCTACTCATTCAAGGGTTTTCCTTAATTTTTACTATTTTCTACATGGTATAATAATAGTGAAGAAATCAAAACAATGAAATAACACATATGGAATCACGTAGTAACCAGAAAAATCCAAATATATTTTATATTTGAGATTCTTCAAAGTAGCCACTCTTTGCCTTTATGACAGCTTTGCACACTCTTGACATTCTCTCAACCAGCTTCATGAGGTAGTCACCTGGAATGCATTTCAATTAACAGGTGTGCCTTGTTAAAAGTTATTTTGTGTAATTTATTTACTTCTTAATGCGTTTGAGCCTATCAGTTGTCTTGTGACAAGGTAGGGTTGGTATACAGAAGATAGCACTATTTGGTAAAAGACCAAGTCCAAATAATGGAAAGTACAGCTCAAATAAGCAAAGAGAAATGACAGTACATCATTACTTTAAGAAATGAAGGTCAGTCAATACGGAAAATTTCAAGAACTTTGTGCAGTCGTGAAAAGCATCAACTGCTATGATGAAACTGGCTCTCATGAGAATCGCCACAGGAAAGGAAGACCCAAAGTTACCTCTGCTGCAGATAATAAATTAATTTAACTGCCCCTCAGATTGCAGCCCAAAAAAATGCATCACAAAGTTCAAGAAACAGACACATCTCAAAATCAACTGTTCAGAGGAGACTGTGTGAATCAGGCCTTCATGGTCGAATTGCTGCAAAGAAACCACTACTAAAGGACACCAATAAGAAGAAGAAGAGATTTGCTTGGTCCAAGAAACACGAGCAATGGATATTTGACCGGTGGAAATCTGTCCTTTGGTCTGATGAGCCCAAATTTGCCAAGAGTAAGTGGGAACTCCTTTCAGACTGTTGTAAAAGCATTCCTCGTGAAGCTGGTGGGAGAATGTCAAACAATGGGTTGTTTGTTATCCAACTGACTGTGTTATGTCCAATATTTTACCCAAATTTTAAACTTCTTAGGGCTAGAGGTCCCGCCAGCGGGACACCTGTCGACAACTTCTGGTGAAATTGGGGGGCCTTCAATTCAAATAAATAATCATAAAAATTATGGATATTAAACATTTAGGTACGTACAAGTGTCTTTTATCGGTTAAAAGCTTAAAGTCTTGTTCATCTAACTGCATTGTCCGATTTCCAATAGGCTTTACAGTGAAAGCATGCCATGCGATTGTTTGAGGACAGCTCCCCACATCAAAATATTTTTCAACCAGCACAGGCTTCATAAAATCACAAATAGCGATTAAATATTCACTTACGTTTTGAAAATATTCCTCTGATTTGCAATCCAAAGGATCCCAGCTACAACATGCATGGTTGTTTTGTTAGACAAAATCCTTCTTTATATCCCAAAAAGTCAGTTTAGTTGGCCCCATCGATTTGAGTAATCCACTCATTCAACATGCAGAGAAAGGAATCCAAAAAGCTACTGCTAAACTTTGTTAAAACAAATCAAAATACATTTCTATTTAATCGTCAGGTACCCTAAAATGTAATTAAACTATAATATTTCCTACGTAAAGAAGTATGTTCAATAGGAAAGCAAAATTAGCAGGTACGCACGCAGACTGATTTCCAACTCTGACTCCCAGTACTAAAACTCAAAATTCTTCCTTGTTTGGGAAGAAACAAGCCTGAAACCTTGAATAAAGACTGTTGACATCTAGTGGAAGCTATAGGAATTGCAATCTGGGAGCTGGATTTGAATATGACCCTATACGTTCCATTGGAGAAAAGAAACACTTTTCTGGTTGGTTGTTCTTTGGATTTTCTCCTACCATATCAATTGTGTTATAGTCTCATACATTATTTTAACATTTCTACAAACTGCAAAGTGTTTTTTATCCAATGGTACCAATTATATGCATATCCTTTCTACTTGGCCTGAGTGACAGGCCGTTTACTTTGGGCACGTCAGTCAGACAGGAAGTGGAGAGAAATAGACCCTAGCCTGAACTCAGCATTTGTTTTGTGTGTACAGTCCCCATACAGTCCCCTACAGTCTACTACACAGGATTATTATTGTCTGTGGAATTGAATTGAATGGAAGAGCTCTCCTGCTGCTCTCCAGTCTTTCACTCCAAAATACCATTCACTATCACACAATGCCTGATTGTAGCTATTATATGGCATTGTTGTATGACATATTAAAGCTACAACCAAGTTGTGTATAGAATGATTTTAAACGCACCGATTGCGATGTGTGTGTGTGTGTGTGTGTGTTCGTGTGTGTGTGTGTGTGTGTGTGTGTGTGTACGCATGTGCACATGTGTGTTCTCCCAGGTTCACCCAGTCCCTCCACCTGCACCTGTACATGCCTGCAGGCCTGGCCTTCATGGCTGGGATCACCTCCATCATCTACTACCACAACATAGAGACCTCCAACTTCCCCAAGCTACTGCTAGGTAAGGCTCCTTAAAACTTACCTCCAACTTCCCCAAGCTACTGCTAGTTAAGGCTCCTTAAAACTTACCTCCAACTTCCCCAAGCTACTGCTAGGTAAGGCTCCTTAAAACTTACCTCCAACTTCCCCAAGCTACTGCTAGGTAAGGCTCCTTAAAACTTACCTCCAACTTCCCCAAGCTACTGCTAGGTAAGGCTCCTTAAAACTTACCTCCAACTTCCCCAAGCTACTGCTAGGTAAGGCTCCTTAAAACTTACCTCCAACTTCCCCAAGCTACTGCAAGGTAAGGCTCCTTAAAACTTACCTCCAACTTCCCCAAGCTACTGCTAGTTAAGGCTCCTTAAAACTTACCTCCAACTTCTCCAAGCTAGTGCTAGGTAAGGCTCCTTAAAACTTACCTCCAACTTCCCCAAGCTACTGCAAGGTAAGGCTCCTTAAAACTTACCTCCAACTTCCCCAAGCTACTGCAAGGTAAGGCTCCTTTAAACTTACCTCCAACTTCCCCAAGCTACTGCTAGTTAAGGCTCCTTAAAACTTACCTTCAACTTCCCCAAGCTACTGCTAGGTAAGGCTCCTTAAAACTTACCCCCAACTTCCCCAAGCTACTGCTAGGTAAGGCTCCTTTAAACTTACCTCCAACTTCCCTAAGCTACTGCTAGTTAAGGCTCCTTAAAACTTACCTCCAACTCCCCCAAGCTACTGCTAGTTAAGGCTCCTTAAAACTTACCTCCAACTTCCCCAAGCTACTGCTAGGCAGGGCTCCTTAAAACTTACCTCCAACTTCCCTAAGCTACTGCTAGGTAAGGCTCCTTAAAACTTACCTCCAACTTCCCCATTCTACTGCAAGGTAAGGCTCCTTAAAACTTACCTCCAACTTCCCCAAGCTACTGCTAGGTAAGGCTCCTTAAAACTTACCTCCAACTTCCCCAAGCTACTGCTAGGTAAGGCTCCTCAAAACTTACCTCCAACTTCCCCAAGCTACTGCAAGGTAAGGCTCCTTAAAACTTACCTCCAACTTCCCCAAGCTACTGCTAGTTAAGGCTCCTTAAAACTTACCTCCAACTTCTCCAAGCTACTGCTAGGTAAGGCTCCTTAAAACTTACCTCCAACTTCCCCAAGCTACTGCAAGGTAAGGCTCCTTAAAACTTACCTCCAACTTCCCCAAGCTACTGCAAGGTAAGGCTCCTTTAAACTTACCTCCAACTTCCCCAAGCTACTGCTAGTTAAGGCTCCTTAAAACTTACCTCCAACTTCCCCAAGCTACTGCTAGGTAAGGCTCCTTAAAACTTACCTCCAACTTCCCCAAGCTACTGCTAGGTAAGGCTCCTTAAAACTTACCTCCAACTTCCCTAAGCTACTGCTAGTTAAGGCTCCTTAAAACTTACCTCCAACTTCCCCAAGCTACTGATAGTTAAGGCTCCTTAAAACTTACCTCCAACTTCCCCAAGCTACTGCTAGGCAGGGCTCCTTAAAACTTACCTCCAACTTCCCCAAGCTACTGCTAGTTAAGGCTCCTTAAAACTTACCTCCAACTTCTCCAAGCTACTGCTAGGTAAGGCTCCTTAAAACTTACCTCCAACTTCCCCAAGCTACTGCAAGGTAAGGCTCCTTAAAACTTACCTCCAACTTCCCCAAGCTACTGCAAGGTAAGGCTCCTTTAAACTTACCTCCAACTTCCCCAAGCTACTGCTAGTTAAGGCTCCTTAAAACTTACCTTCAACTTCCCCAAGCTACTGCTAGGTAAGGCTCCTTAAAACTTACCTCCAACTTCCCCAAGCTACTGCTAGGTAAGGCTCCTTAAAACTTACCTCCAACTTCCCTAAGCTACTGCTAGTTAAGGCTCCTTAAAACTTACCTCCAACTTCCCCAAGCTACTGCTAGTTAAGGCTCCTTAAAACTTACCTCCAACTTCCCCAAGCTACTGCTAGGCAGGGCTCCTTAAAACTTACCTCCAACTTCCCTAAGCTACTGCTAGTTAAGGCTCCTTAAAACTTACCTCCAACTTCCCCATTCTACTGCAAGGTAAGGCTCCTTAAAACTTACCTCCAACTTCCCTAAGCTACTGCTAGGTAAGGCTCCTTAAAACTTACCTCCAACTTCCCCATGCTACTGCTAGGTAAGGCTCCTTAAAACATACCTCCAACTTCCCCAAGCTACTGCTAGACAGGGCTCCTTAATTGTTCTCGAAGCACTTTTCAGTGCACTGTAACAAATTGCTGTAAATTTACAGCAAAACTTTCACAGTTAGCTACGGTACTGTAAAGAGCAATGCATTATGGGAGCTCAATGGTGTTCCACTACGCTGCTATACAACTGTATTACCTGTTTTGCTTTATATTTACAGTGGCATACTGTCAACTATGGTTCATTGTGGGAAAATGTTGTAGGTGGCGAAAGAATCTCTGGATGATGAACATATTTTGAGGCATGCCTTGTAAGTGGCTATAGTTGTTGCACCCGTTAGTAAGAATGCTGAACATGTGATAGTGCCCTAACAATTTACACCACTGATTTAAAATAGAGGTTGAATATAACGTTGTGTTGGTTTGTAGTGATGGGTATTCTGGCTCTTTTCAGTGAGCCGTCTTGTTTGGCTCCCAAATGGCTCTTTAAAAAAAATATGTTTTGTCTTTTTTCAGGTCAAACCGTTTGCGATAGTTTGACTATGATTGGTGTTAAAACAATTCTAATTAAATTATTAAATGAAATACTCTACCTTAACCACAATGTATTTAAAAATGCATTGGTTTGTTATGAAAAAGAATGCTATGAAATATTTGTATTTAAAGTATAACTTTTGAATGTATATAAACAAAGTGCATATAAATGTAACAATTCAAAACTAATACAATCTGTACAAAACTGCAGCATCCATTTTTATTTTTTATATATTTTTTTACCTTTATTTAACTAGGCAAGTCAGTTAAGAACAAATTCTTATTTTCAATGACGGCCTAGGAACAGTGGGTTAACTGCCTGTTCAGGGGCAGAACGACAGATTTGTACCTTGTCAGCTCGGGGATTTGAACTTGCAACCTTCCGGTTACTAGTCCAACGCTCTAACCACTAGGCTACCCTGCCGCCCCAACGCTCTAACCACTAGGCTACCCTGCCGCCCCAGGGTAGCCTATTGCCATGTTATAACCAGCAGCACACAGCAATGCTGACCATATTTAGCTTTTATGAGATTTGCATTCAGAAATGCAAGCTGCCTCACTTTCGAGGGTCTGATTCGGTTTCTTCTCTCAGTAATTATTTGTCCCGTTATCGAGAAGACCCTCTCAGAGGAAACAGATGTGGCCACTATGCAGAGTCTCCCTGTCATGACTTTAGTAAGCCGTGGGTAGACAGAGGCCTTGTTCTTCCACCAGCTCAGAGGACCTGCAGATCTTTGGAGGGGCTCCTCCAAATAGGATCGGACCTCCATTATGGCATCTGCTGAGGGATGCATTACTGCTGGTGCTTCTGCTCCATCTGATCCCTCTTCTTCCTGTTGCCCTGGTGTCTGAGCCAGCTGACTACTGGGGCTGTCCCTCCCTGCTGCTGAGGTTATTTTTTGAAGAGTCTCATCAATTTACTCTGGCATCACTGAAGGCTAGCTTCTTAAACCTGGGGTCAAGTGCAGCGGTTTCTGATAGCACGTGATTATATTCCATTCTGTGGAACTTTCTGTCCATTGATGAACATAGGGTGTCCATCAACTCTGTCACATGTCCTGTGGTTACATTTGCTTCTCTCTGGCGGTTGGATGTGATTTGCTGCAGACCCTTACACAGGAGTATCATTTTTGAGGCTCTCACAGCTGAAAAGAGAGAACAGTAACTTATTAGTTCAGGTTCATATTTTGTCTACTGATACTACATTATCATCTACTGCTCATATACATATATAATACTGGATTAAATAATGATGTAGTAATAACTGCTTACTGTACCTCTCTCCACTGATCTCCACAGTGACCTGCTCAAAGGGTTCCAGGACTCTGCACACTTCCTCCACCTCTCATTCCTCTTGGGTCAGAGCATAAACAGGTGCATTGACAATGGCCAGGGTAGAGATGATGGCATTCTTTGACTCAAGAAACCGCTTCAATGTATAAAATGTTGAATTCCACCTTGTAGTGCAGTCTTGTTTAGGCCACAGTGGGCTTCATCACCTTCAGAGCATATCTTACAATCAGGTTGATTGTATGGGCAAGACATGAATGATGGGTCCATTTTAAAATTTTCATGGCTTTGGTTATGTTAGCTGCATTGTCGCTAACACAATAGACCACTTTTCCATCTACTTGCCATTCTCTGGCCACTCTCAACAGTTCCTCTGCCATGTTCTCTGAGGTGTATCTGTCGCTGGACTCAAAGCAGTCCAGAAGACAGCTAGACTTCAAAAAAATCTTCAATGAAGTGACATGTAACCGACATGCAAGAAGTGGTTACCCTTGATGTCCAGCAGTCGGTGGTAAGGCAAACTGCAGTAGCTTTTTGGACTCTTTCTCGCACTGAACCCTGTGTGCTCTCGTACAGTTGTGGAATAAGTGATTTTGAAAGGGTTTTCCTGCTTGGAATTGTGTACATTGGATTTAGACAATTGCTATAATTTCCAAAACCTCTGTCCTCCATGATCACAAGGGTGCGTGTTCAGCCCCCTCCTGTACTCCCTGTTCACCCATGACTGCGTGGCCACGCATTTCTTCAACCCAATCATCAAGTTTGCAGACGACACAACAGTTGTAGGCCTGACTACCAAAAATGACGAGACAGCCTACAGGGAGGAGGTGAGGGACCTGAAGGAGCGGTGCCAGGAAAATAACCTCTCCCTCAACGTCAACAAAACGACAGAGCTGATCGTGGACTTCAGGAAACAGCAGAGAAAGCACACACCTATCCACATTCACAGGACCGCAGTGGAGAAGGTGAAAAGCTTCAAGTTCCTCGGCATACACATTATCGACAATCTGAAATGGTCCACCCACACAGTGTGGCTGGAGAAATTTCCTAACAAGATCCTAACAAACTTTTACAGATGCACAATTGAGAGCATTATGTCGGGCTGTATCACCGCCTGGTACGGCAGTTGCACTGCCTGCAACTGCAGGGCTCTCCAGAGGGTGGTGCAATCTAACCAACGCATCACCAGGGGCACACTGCCTGCCCTCCAGGACACCTAGAGCACCCGATGTTACAGGAAGGCCAAAAAGATCATCAAGGACATCAGCCACCCGAGCCACGGACTGTACACCCCAGTACCATCCAGAAGGCGAGGTCAGTACAGGTGCGTCAAAGCTGGGACCGAGAGACTGAAAAACAGCTTCGATCTCAAGGTCATCAGACTGTTAAATAGCCATCACTAGTCGGCTACCACCCGATTACTTAACCCTGCACCTTAGAGGCTGCTGAGCTACAATATATACATAGGCATGGAATCACTGGTCACTTCAATAATGGAACACTAGTCACTTTAATAAAGTTTTCATACTGTATTCTATTCTACTGTATTTTAGTCAATGCCACTCCGACATTGCTTGTCCTAATATATATTTCTTAACTCCATTCTTTTACATTAGATTTGGGTGTATTGTTGTGAATTGTTAGATATTACTGCTTGGTCCTTGGTTGGTGGGTTATTCTGTCACGCTCTTCTTTGGGAGAAAGAGAGGAGGACCAAAACGCAGCGTGATGTGAATCCATTCTTCTAATTTATTAAACGAAGAACACTTAAACACACTATACAAACTTACAAAACAACAAAACGAACGAGACGCTATAATACTAAAGTGCAGACACAAGCAGCCAACGTATAGACATAGACAATAACCCACAACCCACAATACCAAACAGGCTACCTAAATATGGTTCCCAATCAGAGACAACGCAAAACACCTGTCTCTGATTGAGAACCATATCAGGCCAAACATAGAAATAGACAAACCAGACAAACAACATAGAATGCCCACACAGATCACACCCTGACCAACCAAAACATAATACATACAAAGCAAACTCTGGTCAGGGCGTGACAACTGCACTGTTCAAGCTAGGAACACAAGCATTTCGCTACACCCGCAATAACATCTGCTGAATATGTGTAAGTGACCAATACAATAACATTTGATTGATTTTGATAATGAGCTTCAAAGTATTTAAATTTTGATTAAATTTGGAGTTGTTTGGGGGCAGAGCAGTAGCGATGTGTGGGTAAAATCACTGGGGAAGCCAAGCCAAGGAAAAAAAGCCATATTACAACCTATGTCTTGTGATAATTGTGTTGATTAACCGATAAATTGTTTGTTCATATGCCTTGACACCGTGATACAGTTGAAGTCGGAAGTTTACATACACCTTAGCCAAGTACATTTCAACTCAGTTTTTCCAATTCCTGACATTTAATCCCAGTAAAAATTCCCTGTCTTAGGTCAATTAGGATCACCACTTTATTTTAAGAATGTGAAATGTCAGAATAATAGTAGAGAGAATTATTTATTTCAGCTTTTATTTCATTCATCACATTCCCAGTGGGTCAGAAGTTTACATACACTCAAATAGTATTTGGTAGCATTGCCTCTAAATTGAACTTCTCTGGGATATGTGGGACGCTAACGTCCCACTTGGCCAAAAGAGCAGAGCGCCAAATACATTACTATAAAAATTCAAATAAATTACTATAAAAATCAGACTTTCATTAAATCACGCATGAAAGATACCAAATTAAAGCTACACTGGTTGTGAATCCAGCCAACAAGTCTGATTTCAAAAAGGATTTACGGCGAAAGCACACCAAACGATTATGTTAGGTCAGTACATAGCCACAGAAAAACACAGCCATTTTTCCAGCCAAAGAGAGTAACAAAAAGCAGAAATAGAGATAAAATAAATCACTAACCTTTGATGATCTTCATCAGATGACACTCATAGGACTTCATGTTACACAATACATGTATGTTTTGTTCGGTAAAGTTCATATTTATATCCAAATATCTGAGTTTAGGTGGGACGCTACTGTCTCACTTGGCCAAAAGCCAGAGAAAATGCAGAGCGCCATATTCAAATAAATTACAATAAAAATCAAACTTTTATTAAATCACACATGAAAGATACCAAATTAAAGCTACACTGGTTGTGAATCCAGCCAACATGTCAGAATTCAAATAGGCTTTTCGGCGAAAGCAAACAAGGCTATTATCTGAGGATAGCACCATAGTAAACAGAGAGAGAATCATATTTCAACCCTGCAGGCGCGACACAAAATGCAGATATAAAAATATAATTCATGCCTTACCTTTGACGAGCTTCTGTTGTTGGTACTCCAATATGTCCCGTAAACATCACAAATGGTCCTTTTGTTCGATTAATTCCGTCGATATATATCCAAAATTTCAATTTATTTGGCGTGTTTGATCCAGAAAAACACTGGTTCCAACTTGTGAAACGTGACTACAAAATATCTCAAAAGTTACCTGTAAACTTTGCCAAAACATTTCAAACTACTTTTGTATACAACTATTTTTTTAACGTAAATAATCAATAAAATTGAATACGGGATGATCTGTGTTCAATACAGGATTAAAACAGACTGTAGCTAGCCTTCTGGTCATGCGCCTCTAAGAAACAGGACGCAACAAGTGACCCTGATTCAAAATGGCCGTACTTCTTCATTACACATTGGAAAAACCTTCAACCAATTTCTAAAGACTGTTGACATCCAGTGGAAGCGGTAGGAACTGCAAGAAGGTCAATTAGAAATCTGTATTCCCAATGAAAATCCATTGAAAAGAGAGTGACCTCTTCTGAATGGTTTGTCCTCGGGGTTTCGCCTGCTAAATAAGTTCTGTTATACTCACAGACATGATTCAAACAGTTTAAGAAACTTCAGAGTGTTTTCTATCCAAATCCATTAACAATATGCATATCTTATCTTCTGGGGATGAGTAGCTGGCAGTTGAATTTGGGTATGTTTTTCATCCAAACGTGAAAATGCTGCCCCCTATCCTAGAGAAGTTAAAACTTCTCTTGGGTAAGTGAGACGTTAGCGTCCCAACACTTCAACAGCCAGTGAAACTGCTGGGCGCCAAATTCAAATACAGAAATACTCATTGTAAAAATTCAGAAAACAAAACATATTTTACATAGGTTTAAAGATGAAGTTCTTGTGAATCCAACCACGGTGTCAGATTTTTAAAATGCTTTACGGCGAAAGCATATCTTACGATTATTTGAGAACGTAGCCCACTAGACAAATCATTACAAACAGTAACCAGCCAAGTAGAAGAGTTACACAAGTCAGAAATAGAGATAAAATGAATCCCTTACCTTTGATGATCTTCATATGGTTGCACTCAGCATTAATTTACTCAATAAATGTTCCTTTTGTTCGATAAAGTGTCTTTATATCCAAAAACCTCAGTTTTGTTTGCACGCTTTCTTCAGTAATCCACAGGCTAAAACGCAGTCAAAACAGGCAGACAAAAAAATCCAAATTGTATCCGTAAAGTTCATAGAAACATGTCAAACGATGTTTATATTCAATCATCAGTTTGTTTTTAGCCTAAATAATATATAATATTTCAACCGGACAATAACGTCGTCAATTTAAAAGGTAAACAAGAAAGGTACTCTCTCGGTCTCGCGCATGAAAAAGCTCTGTGACACTTTAGGGTCCACTCATTCAGACTGCTCGTACTTCCTCATTTTTCAGAATACACGCCTGAAACAATTTCTAAAGACTGTTGACATCTAGTGGAAGGCATATGAACTGCAATTTGAGTCCTAAGTCAATGGATACTGTAATGGCATTGAATAGAAAACTACAAAACCAAAAAAGGATTTTTCTCAAGTTTTCGCCTGCCAAATCAGTTCTGTTATACTCACAGACACTAATTTAACAGTTTTGGAAACTTTAGAGTGTTTTCTATCCAAATCTACCAGGTGTATGCATATCATATCTTCTGGGCCCGAGAAGCAGGCAGTTTAATTTGGGCATGGATTTCATCCAAAATTCCGAATGCTGTGCCCTACCCTAGAGAAGTTAACTTGGGTCAAACGTTTCAGGTAGCCTTCCACAAGCTTTCCACAATAAGTTGGGTGAATTTTGGCCCATTCCTCCTGACAGAGCTGGTGTAACCGAGTCAGGTTTGTAGGCCTCCTTGTTCGCACACGCTTTTTCAGCTCTGTCCACAAATGTTCTATAGGATTGAGGTCAGGGCTTTGTGATGGCCACTCCAATACCTTGAATTTGTTGTCCTTAAGCCATTTTGCCGCAACTTTGGAAGTATGCTTGGTGTCATTGTCCATTTGGAAGACCAATTTGCGACCAAGCTTTGACTTCCTGACTGATGTCTTGAGATGTTGCTTCAATATATGCACATAATTTTCCTCCCTCATGATTCCATCTATTTTGTGAAGTGCACCAGTCCCTCCTGCAGCAAAGCACCCCCACAACATGATGCTGCCACCACCTGTCACGTTCTGACCATAGTTCTTGTGTGTTTTGCTTGTTTTAGTGTTGGTCAGGACGTGAGCTGGGTGGGCATTCTATGTTGTTTGTCTGTTTCTATGTTTGGCCTAATATGGTTCTCAATCAGAGGCAGATGTTTTGTGTTGTCTCTGATTGGGAATCATATATAGGTGGCTTGTTTTGTGTTGGGATTTTGTGGGTGGTTGTTTCCTGTCTCTGTGTTTTCTCTGCACCAGCTAGGACTGTATCGGTTTGCCACTTTTTGTTATTTTGTATTTGTAAGTGTTCTCTGTTTATCGTTTAATTAAACATGTTGAGCACTGACTACGCTGCGTGTTGGTCCGATCCCTGCTACACCTCCTCTTCAGACGAAGAGGAGGAAGGCTGCCGTTACACCACCGTGCTTCACGGTTAGGATGGTGTTCTTCGGCTTGCAAGCCTCCCCCTTTTAACTCCAAAAATAATGATGGTCATTTTGGCCAAACAGTTCTATTTTTGTTTCATCAGACCAGAGGACATTTCTCCAAAAAGTACGATCTTTGTCCCCTGGTGCAGTTGCAAACCGTAGTCTGGCTTTTTTATGGCGGTTTTAAAGCTTTGGCTTCTACATGTTTTACTGTTGATATAGATATTTTTGTACCTGCATCTTCTGCTGTTGTTCTGGGATTTATTTGCACTTTTTGCACCAAAGTACATTAGTCTCTAGGAGACAGAACGCGTCTCCTTCCTGAGCGGTATGACGGCTGCGTGTTCCCATGGTGTTTCTACTATTGTTTGTACAGATGAACGTGGTACCTTCAGGCATTTGGAAATTGCTCCCAAGGATGAAGCAGACTTGTGGAGGTCTTGGATGATTTATTTTGCTTTTCCCATGATGTCAAGAAAAGAGGCCCTGAGTTTGAAGGTAGACCTTGAAATACATCCACAGGTACACCTCTAATTGACTCAAATGATGTCAATTAGCCTATCAGAAGCTTCTAAAGCCATGACATAATTTTCTTGAATTTTCCAAGCTGTTTAAAGGCACAGTCAACTTAGTGCATGTAAACTTCTGACCCACTGGAATTGTGATACCGTGAATTATAAGTGAAATAATCTGTAAATAATTGTTGGAAAAATTACTTGTCATGCACAAAGTAGATGTCCTAACCGACTTGCCAAAATTATAGTTTGTTAGCAAGAAATGTGTGGAGTGGTTGAAAATGAGTTTTAATGACTCCCCCCGAAGTGTATGTAAACTTCCGACTTCAACTGTATATAGGCCTAAGTCTGAGACAATAAGAAGACACAGTAGGAGAATAAATTCAGTCACACTTTTGTTTCATCACAAAACCGGACTTCACCAGACATCTGTCACAAAACATATTGCATCTAACAAACAGTTACATGACCTACAGCATGGTCAAGAAAGTTAATATTCTCAACATTTTTGAACTACTAAACAAATATTGATTTAGAACCATGGAGAGTTACTGCAAGTTGCAAAGAAAACAGGAGTTGGCTCCACTATTCCAGCAACGTTTTAACTTCAACATCATCTAATCACCTATGCTTAGTCTACTACAGCGACAACTGAAAGATACCACAAACTATTTAGTCCCATCAACGTAAGATAAATATGTTGTGGCTGTCCATGGTACTGATATCCATGTGTGTGTGTGTGTGTGTGTGTGTGTGTGTGTGTGTGTGTGTGTGTGCGCATGCTTGCAAGTAGAACAAAAGTTAACTCACCCTACTTTTAGGGACATGGCAGCAATGCCGTCCTTCTCTTTCATGTTGCCTGAATGGTCTATGAATCTGTTATACAGTACACGCTTTTAGTTTTTGTTGTCCTAGGCTACCTGGCTAAAATGCTTGCTCACTAGTCTAACTGCCTTTCATGGGCAACAATGTGCCAGGCTTACTACATCTAGCTACATGTTGAACGTTCCATCCTCCAAGCCAGGGGCACCAATGTATACATTTATGGTTGGATCAAAATCAACATTATTATTATTATATTATTATCATTTTTAATATTATAATATAATATAATATTATTATTATTATAATCATTGGCCAGTATGGAGAATTAAGTAAAACCACAAGTCGAAAATCCCTATCTCCATCCATGGCTAATTTAGGGAAGGGACAATTTTAGCTAGCTAGCCACCGGAGTACAACAACACAACTAGATGCAACAATTACATTTTTTCTCTCAATGACGTCTGGATTGTGGTGATGTGATTGGTGTGAAGCCAAATCCAAACTGTCTTCCATTGACATCATTTTTTTTTTATGTGCTAGGACCATTCACAGCTGAGCTCGCTCAGTTTATTTAGCTCAACTCTGATTGACTATTATTCAAAAAATGTAAATTATCAAGGGAAGCCAAATGCTTGCTGGATCCCCTTGCATTCAATACTATGAGCAGCAACAATGTCATACTCTTTTTGACCAGACAGCATCAAATAGTTAGACTACACAGACAGAGGGGTGCTTTTTCTTTCGCTGGGATGCTTTCTCCGTTGAGATACATTCAGCCTCTTGCAAATTGAAGGACATTTCTGAAACACAGAGCGACGAAAGATACATTATTTAGTATTTTGTTTTATTTGTTTATTTTGTGGAATTTTTTTGTGGAAGCCTGGCTTCCTTGGCAGCCATGAATACACACCACTGGGGAAGAGGTCATTAGAATAATACCCAGCAGACTGCTTTGCAAGTGTTCCGTTTTACATTTACATTTTGGTCATTTAAAGCTGACGCTCTTATCTAGAACAACTTACAGTCAGTGTATTAACCTAAGGTAAACAAGAATATGCCACAGTCATAGCAAATAAAAATATTCTGTTACCGTTAATGAAAATGTTGTAGTTAAGCGAGCTACTTGCAAGTATGTATAAAGAAATAACTATATAAATATTGCCTGTAATTTACTGAAAAAATTACATGTTTGATAGTGTTTGTTTATGTGTACAGTGTGTATGCATACTGTGGGTGTGTGCATAAAGCGTGCGTGTGTGTGCATGTATGCATAAAGTGTGCGTGTGTGCGTGCGTTTATGCATAAAGTGTGTGCGTGTGTGCATAAAGTGTGTGTGTGTGTGTGTGCATGTATGCATAAAGTGTGCGTGTGTGCGTGCGTTTATGCATAAAGTGTGTGCGTGTGTGCATAAAGTGTGTGTGTGTGTGTGTGCATGTATGCATAAAGTGTGTGCGTGTGCATGTGTGCGTGCAAACTATGGCAGAATGGTCACCACACTTTAATGCACAGTTCACCTCACACACCTCACATGGACTTAACATGAAAACGTCCATCTTCAACTGCTGAGGTCTGCCTCTGCAGTGCAAAGAAGCACAGGTTGTAGAAGAGATGCCCAATTACTGTGTGGTCGAGAGCAACCTCTTGCTTTACTGAATGGTGGATAAACCTTGTATGACTCACTGCAGCCTTGCTGGCCCCGAAGTCCTTCTAAGCACAATCAATGAGCAATTCAATGATGTACTATAAGTGGTTTCGTCTAAACCAGGGATGGGCAGCTGGTGGGGGGAACTCAGTGGGGGTCTCAACTTAATGTTGAGAAATAGAATAGTAGAATACACAAGGTGCAATTTTGAAATGTGGTTGTGCATCCACAGTTTTTTTTCTTGTTATGTCTGTCAATGACAGTCACTCAGTTAGCCCATGTCAGTAAAAAAACATTGATTGGTAAATTAGTCTAGCCAGCTATCTAAACTTGTAGTAATTACCAACCATTGATTTTGTTACTCACTGTCACTCAGATATCATATTCAAAACTGCAAACATTGGCAAAATGAGTAGAATTGCAGGAAATTAGCTGTAAAATTGCTAAATCTTCTCTCCTTCCAATGGCAAAATGTGTAGATTTGCAGCGAACATGCTTTAAAACTTCTAATTGTTCTCTCCACTGTCAAGATGGGGCCGCAAAAATATTTTGCTCGAAAATTGCTCGAAAATGCACAAAATTTCACTTAGGTCCGCCAAAAGGCTAGGGCCGGCTCTGACTGCATGTGTCAGAATGGATAAGAAGACCTGCAAACCACTCATGATTTTCAGATATTTCAGATAATGCCTATGGTCTAAACCATAGGCAGTACAAATTAACTGTTAATCCAGATGTACGGTTCATTATGTTGCGATGGCTTTTGATCTATAGGTCAGATTGAATGGCTATTAATTATACTGCAGTTCGAGGTAGACAAACAATGTAGTAGAATATTCTATGTGTGTCCGCTGAGCAGGAGTCAGAGATATGATTTGTGTAAACACTGTATACTTGTATATATTCCAAACCGATGTTAGGTTGAAATGGGGTAGTTTTTTCCCAATACTGTGTACTGTAGTTATCCTCGTAAATAATTTGTATTGAATAAGTAGTGATACAAATGACAGCTGAGAATATTCAAGGTCCTGCACAGTCAGCATCATGTTTTTATGACATTTGATGATATTCAGTGAAACCAGATCAAAGTAGAACGGCCAAAGTATGAAAAATAACTCATAAAAGTACTGGTCCCCTCACCTGTGTCAAAAACTTGGATTCAGACGGCGGGATTATAAGGGCTTTTGTGACATTACAAAACCACTCTAATTTTAATAATACACCAATGGTAACTTCTTATTCTCTTACCAAATTTAGTACCGCCTTGTAAGCAACATCACAAAAGGCGTGTTCGCAGAGGGGCGTGGGTAACCTAGCTAGCTAGGTAGCTAGTCTACTGGTGCCAAAATTTGACTGCAGCGCATCAACAAAAATAATTATATGTTTCCCCTATTCATCTAAGGCAGGGGTCTCCAACAGGTCTACTGCAAGCTAGCAGTAGCTTGCAGCCCACCTATGAGTAGCTCGTGAAACAATTCTGAAAGTACATGCAATTTTCACGTGTTCAACCGAAAAACTGTCATAATAAAATCTCACATCTAATCAATGCAACTTTGACATTATCCCACCCCCGGCCACTATTGGCTTAAAAAGCCAAAACGAACTGCCAATTCATTTCTAGCAATATTGCCTCTGTCTGTCTGTGTGGTGCGTGTATTTGTCCATCACTCAATGTGTAGCCAGTTGATATGATAACCCTCTTGTGGGTTGACAGAAATACTTTTACCAAAACCTTCTCCATTAAATGTTAACTGCAAAGTAGGCTTACCTGGCAGAAGTATATCTATTATTTGTTATTTGCAAACTTTGCCATGAAATGAGCAGCAGCAGTACAGAACTGTCCCTAGACCAGTACATTGGACTGCACATTCCTCACTCGTTTGATTCGCAATTAAAGGGCCAGATGTGCAACTCAAGGGGAATTATACAAAAATATCAAACGTGTTCGTTTTCTTCCAGACCTAAACAAATTCAAATGTGATTTAATCATTGACATGGACTCAGAACATTGTTGTTTCGCTATGAACAATTGTAATTTTGAGAGTGAAAAACATAACAAAAATCTAAAACCAGGAAAAATATAGCAGAGAACCATAATTTTGGAAAATATAAAACAGAACATGTGGGGGGTAAAATTGCAGATTTTGTAGAGCCCCCTTAGAGTTGTTAATTATTTTACCAGGCATATTGACAGAAAACAGAGTGCACTACTTTCTCTTGTACACCAAGGACCTGGGGAAGAGTTGCAGGGGAGGGGAGAGAAGAAGAATGTGCCTATTTGAAAACTAGAAAAAAAATGAGTAGCTGACAACATGTTTCATTTTTTTAAAGTAGCTCTCATGCTAGAAGAGGTTGGAGACTCCTGATCTAAGGCCAATATATTTATAGGTTTCCTCTTTCATCTGTGACTGATATTAGCTAGTTACTGGCTAGTTGGTCTTCAGCCAGCATGGAACAAAAGGGGGGAGGGTTATTAAAAACTCTGACGCAGTTGTCATGAAGAGATATGCCAAACGGAAAATGTATACAAAATTCTTGACATTGTTTATAGTCATGGTTTATGAATAATTTCTGTCAGTCTGGCTCTGTCTTTGGATTGGATGTTGTTTGAGGTGCTTTGTGTTTCATTTGCTTGAGATTATCTTACTGCAACGCTGCTTCCATGTAGCTTGACATAGGGGGAGAGAAAATGGTTAGTGTTTAAAATGCAGGCCATGTTTCTGTTATGAACATCTGCAGAATTCATGGGGGAGCTAAGGAAAATTACACCAAATACCAGAATGCTCAGCATACTCTCTCCTACCAGACTCAGTTACCATGGTTTCTCTCCCATCAAAAATGTAGGAAGATATTATAATGACATCTGTCAGGTAATCTAGGATGTGTCTTGGGGATTTAAAATGGATAGCATATGTGAGTGATTTGTCTTTCGACAGGTAGGCACGGTCATCCTGACCGTTTATTATAGCTGCTTCTTCCCTGTTGACACTGAGTTGTAACATCAGAAATGCTGTGACACAAAATATGAACTAGACTGACAAAAGCAGAGGAAAGAAAGGGAACATGGATTATAAAATGTATGCATGATATTCATTTCACACTCACTGTGCCTCACAGAAGATAGTCCACTTCTGATGCAGTGTGCAGTTCACCAGAAACACAATTCCTTTGACTTACTCTGGATATCTGCATCATCTGTTAGGAATGTATAGGACATTCCTAACCATTTACAATTATCAGGAGTTGACTTGAAATTACTGCCGTGGTCAGACTGAGTGGGGATTTCCTTATGATTCCAGACATGTTCTAATGTTCCTCTCTGATCTTCTCTAAAGCTCTACTGTTCTACTGGGTCTTGGCCTTTCTGATGAAAACCATCAAGTTCGCCAAGTACACGGAGCACGGTATCGGCCTGAGTCAACTCCGCTACGGCATCACAGGACTCCTGGCCCTGCTCTACGGACTACTCCTGGCTGTGGAGATCAACGTCATACTGGGCAGGGTGAGCATCAGTGTGTGTGGGAGGGGGATGGTATATGTGTGTGCCTTTTTGTGTGTCATCCTAGATTGAGGTGTGTGTGTGTGTGTGTGTGTGTGTGTGTGTGTGTGTGTGTGTGTGTGTGTGTGTGTGTGTGTGTGTGTGTGTGTGTGTGTGTGTGTGTGTGTGTGTGTGTGTGTGTGTGTGTGTGTGTGTGTGTGTGTGTGTGTGTGTGTGTGAATTGATTTTACTCAGTGTGACAGGCGGCCATCTCATTCCTGTGCTTTAATTAGCTCTCCCTGCTTTCAATCTACTGTAGAATTTTGGATGAACCTGCACATTGGATGATCAGTATTGCTGCCTACAGGTCTGCTCATTAGGCTGATAGATCAGGCAGAATATGCTGGATTGTTGTGACAAACACTTACCTCTAATAGAGGTTCATTGGGGCAGAGCTCATTAGAATAATACTCAGCATGCTTT
This sequence comes from Salvelinus fontinalis, assembly GCF_029448725.1. Taxonomy (NCBI): domain Eukaryota; kingdom Metazoa; phylum Chordata; class Actinopteri; order Salmoniformes; family Salmonidae; genus Salvelinus; species Salvelinus fontinalis. The sequence continues at coordinate 7,369,144 of NC_074669.1, forward strand.
TCAAATTATCAATTTTTACATTACATTTATATTTAGTTAATTTAGCAGATGCTTGTATCAAACCATAGTGCATCTGACTTCTGATACCAATGCAGGGTGAAAAGGGGCCAGAAAACTGTGAACTGCTATACATTTTATTTATTAAAAAATATTTTGTATTACAGCTCTCGAATGTATCTTGTTACAAAATACATTGGAGTGTACAGTACTTCAACCCGGAGTAATAACAATGAGAAAATACTCAGCAGTAATTCATATATAAAGAAATGTCCCTTTTTCAGGACCCTGTATTTCAAAGATAATTAGTTAAAATCCAAATAACTTCACAGATCTTTACTGTAAAGGGTTTAAACACTGTTTCTCATGCTTGTTCAATGAACCATAAACAATTAATGAACATGCATCTGTGGAACGGTCATTAAGACACTAACAGCTTACAGACGGTAGGCAATTAAGGTCACAGTTATGAAAACTTAAGACACTAAAGAGGCCTTTAAACACCAAAAGAAAGATGCCAAGGGTCACTTCTCACCTGCGTGAACATGCCTTAGGCATGCTGCAAGGAGGCATGAGGACTGCAGATGTGGCCAGGGCAATAAATTGCAATGTCTGTACTGTCAGACGCCTAAGACAGCGCTACAGGGAGACAGGACGGACAGCTAATTGTCCTCACAGTGGCAGACCACGTGTAACAACACCTCTACAGGATCGGTTCATCCGAACATCACACCTGCGGGACAGGTACAGGATGGCAATAACAACTGCCGGAGTTACACCAGGAATGCACAATCCCTCCATCAGTGCTCAGACTGTCCGTAATAGGCTGAGAGAGGCTGAACTGAGGGCTTGTAGGCCTGTTGTAAGGCAGGTCCTCACCAGACATCACCGGCAACAACGTCGCCTATGGGCACAAACCCACCGTCGCTGGACCAGACAGGACTCACGGTTTTGTCTCACCGGATTCGTGTTTATCGTCAAAGAATCAGTGTTACACCGATGCCTGTACTCTGGAGCGGGATCGATTTGGAGGTGGAGGGTCCGTCATGGTCTGGGACGGTGTGTCACAGCATCATCGGACTGAGCTTGTTGTTATTGCAGGCAATCTCAACACTGTGCGTTACAGGGAAAACATTCTCCTCCCTCATGTGGTACCCTTCCTGCAGGCTCATCCTGACATGACCCTCCAGCATGACAATGCCACCAGCCATACTGTTCGTTCTGTGCGTGATTGCCTGCAAGACAGGAATGTCAGTGTTCTGCCATGGCCAGCGAAGAGCCCGGATCTCAATCCCATTGAGCATGTCTGGGACCTGTTGGATCGGAGGGTGATGGCTAGGTCCATTCCCCCCAGAAACGTCCGGGAACTTGCAGGGGCCTTTGTGGAAGAGTGGTGTAACATCTCACAGCAAGAACTGGCAAATTTGGTGCAGTCCATGAGGAGGATATGCACTGCAGTACTTAATGCAGCTGGTGGCCACACCAGATACTGACTGTTACTTTTGATTTTGACCCCCCCTTTGTTCAGGGATACATTATTCAATTTCTGTTAGTCACATGTCTGTGGAACTTGTTCAGTTTATGTCTGTTGTTGAATCTTGTTATGTTCATAGAAATATTTACACATGTTAAGTTTGCTGAAAATACATGCAGTTGACAGTGAGAGGATGTTTATTTTTTTGCTGAGTTTATTTCAAATACATGTAGCATGAATACTGCCCATCTCTGCCTGTATCTATAGTTTTTCAACCGAATGAGTACAAAAATAGTTGCGGGCTAGTAATGAATGAAAAATAAATCTTACGTTTTTGGTTTTACATCCTGGGCCAATTCTCTGTTTGTGTTTATAAATAGCAGTGTGTGTGGAAGTTATGTGTCTATGCCGTAATTCTTCAGTAACCTAGTTTCCCCCAAGCTGAGACTCTCACTGCTGAATTGAGCTGAACTGACTGTGTTACTTAGGAACAAAAGTGTTGCATATAGTAAAACACTAATGCAATATTCACTGCATGAGAAACTAGGCAATACTCCCATTTCAGCACTCAGGGTACCAGAGGTGTACCTCCCTGTTAGGCCTAGTGCAGGCCTTACTTCTTTCTCTCCTCTCCTTTCATCTATTCTCTTCCTTTTCTCTTCTCTTGTCTTCTCTTGTGTAACGTCCTGACCAGAGTTCGTATGTGTTTTGCTTGTTTAGTGTTGGTCAGGACGTGAGCTGGGTGGGAATTCTATGTTGTGTGTCTAGTTCGTCTGTTTCTGTGTTCAGCCTAATATGGTTCTCAATCAGAGACAGCTGTCAATCGTTGTCCCTGATTGAGAGTCATATATAGGTGGCTTGTTTTGTGTTGGGGATTGTGGGTGGTTGTTTCCTGTCTCTGTGTTTTGTCTGCACCAGATAGGTCTGTCTCGGTTTTTTCACATTTTTTATTTTGTATGTTGTTTGTAGTGTTCCACTTGTTCTTTAATTAAACATGTTGAACACTAGCCGCGCTGCACTTTGGTCCTCTCCTTCACCCCTGGAAGAAAGCCGTTACAGAACCACCAAACTCGGACCAAGCAGCGTGGCAACAGACAACAGCGGCAGCAGCGGGAGCTAGCAAGGCAGAGTGGCTGGAAGCCCGAGAGGCTCCCCCAAAAATTTATTGGGGGGGGCACACGGGGAGTATGGCTGGGTCAAGTGGGAGATTTGAGCCAGTTCCCCGTGCTTACCAGAAGGAGCAGTGGGCTAAATTGAGGTACGAGTCGGAGAATGTGGAGGAGTTATTGGACAGATTGGAGGAAAGTGAAAGGATGGGGGATTATGAGACATTTGATGAGTTGTTGGTGATATTGGGGGAGAGCGAAGAGAGAGAGATGTTGGTTTGGCGTAGTATACACGGTACTCGCCCTGAGGTGTGTGATTACCGTGGAGAGCGGGAGTACGGGCAGACATCGTGTTATGCGGAAGAGCGCACGGTGTCTCCTGTACGTGTGCTTAGCCCGGTGCGGGTTATTCCACCTCCCCGCACTGGACGGGCTAGATTGGGCATTGAGCCAGGTGTCATGACGCCGGCTCAACGTATCTGGCCTCCAGTACGTCTCCTCGGGCTGGCATACATGGCACCAGCCTTACGCATGGTGTCCCCGGTTCGCCAACACAGCCCAGTGCGGGTTATTCTACCTCCCCGCACTGGGCGGGCTACGGGGAGCATACAACCAGGTAAGGTTGGGCAGGCTCAGTGCTCAAGGGAGCCAGTACGCCTGCACGGTCCGGTATATCCGGCGCCACCTTCCCGCCCCAGCCCAGTACCATCAGTGCCTACACCACGCACCAGGCTTCCTGTGCGTCTCCAGAGCCCTGTTCCTCCTCCACGCACTAGCCCTATGGTGCGTGTCTTCAGCCCGGTACCACCAGTTCCGGCACCACGCACCAAGCCTCCTGTGCGTCTCCAGAGCCCTGTTCCTCCTCCACGCACTCTCCCTATGGTGCGTGTCTCCAGCCCAGTACCTCCAGTTCCGGCACCACGCATCAAGCCTCCTGTGCGTCTCCAGAGCCCTGTATGCACTGTTCCTTCTCCCCGCACTCGCCCTGAGGTGCGTGCCCTCAGCCCGGTACCACCAGTGCCGGTACCACGCACCAGGCCTATAGTGCGCTTTGAGAATTCAGTGTGCCCTGTTCCTGCTCCCCGCACTAGCCTTGAGGTGCGTGTCTCCAGTCCGGTACCACCAGTTCCGGCACCACGCACCAGGCCTACTGTGCGCCTCAGCAGGTCAGAGTCGGCCGTCTGCCCAACGCCGCCTGCACTGCTCGTCTGCCCAGCACCGTCTGTACTGTCTGCCTGCCCAACGCAGTCTGAGCTGCTTGCCTGCCCAGCGCCGTCTGAGCCATCTGCCTGCCCAGCGCCGTCTGAGCCATCCGTCTGCCCAGCGCCGTCTGAGCCATCCGTCTGCCCAGCGCCGTCTGAGCCATCCGTCTGCCCCGAGCCATTAGAGCCGCCCGTCAGTCAGGAGCCGCTAGCGCCGTTCGTCAGTCAGGAGCCGCCAGGTCCGCCAGCCAGTCAGGAGCCGCCAGAGCCGCCAGCCAGTCAGGAGCCGCCAGAGCCGCCAGCCAGTCAGGAGCCGCCAGAGCCGCCAGCCAGTCAGGAGCCGCCAGAGCCGCCAGCCAGTCAGGAGCCGCCAGAGCCGCCAGCCAGTCAGGAGCTGCCAGAGCCGCCAGCCAGTCAGGAGCAGCCAGAGCCGCCAGCCAGTCATGAGCCGCCAGCCAGTCATGAGCCGCCAGCCAGTCATGAGCTGCCCTCCAGTCATGAGCTGCCTTCCAGTCATGAGCTGCCCTCCAGTCATGAGCTGCCCTCCAGTCATGAGCTGCACTCCAGTCATGAGCTGCCCTCCAGTCCGGAGCTGTCCTCCAGTCCGGAGCTGCCACTCAGTCCGGAGCTGCCACTCAGTCCGGAGCTGCCACTCAGTCCGGAGCTGCCACTCAGTCCGGAGCTGCCATTCGTCCCGAGTTGCCCCTCTGTCCTGAGCTACCTCTCTGTCCTGAGCTACCTCTCTGTCCTGAGCTACCTCCTAAATCATGTGGGGGCCTTGGGGAGGATTCTCAGGCCAAGGTCGTGGGCGAGGGTCGCCACTCAAAGGACGCTAAGGAGGGGGACAAAGACAGTGGTGGAGTGGTGTCCTCGTCCACCGCCGGAGCCGCCACCGCGGACAGATGCCCACCCAGACCCTCCCCTTGAGTTTTAGGGGTGCGTTCGGAGTCCGCACCTCAGGGGGGGTGTACTGTAACGTCCTGACCAGAGTTCGTATATGTTTTGCTTGTTTAGTGTTGGTCAGGACGTGAGCTGGGTGGGAATTCTGTTGTGTGTCTAGTTCGTCTGTTTCTGTGTTCAGCCTAATATGGTTCTCAATCAGAGACAGCTGTCAATCGTTGTCCCTGATTGAGAGTCATATATAGGTGGCTTGTTTTGTGTTGGGGATTGTGGGTGGTTGTTTCCTGTCTCTGTGTTTTGTCTGCACCAGATAGGTCTGTCTCGGTTTTTTCACATTTGTTATTTTGTATGTTGTTTGTAGTGTTCCACTTGTTCTTTAATTAAACATGTTGAACACTAGCCGCGCTGCACTTTGGTCCTCTCCTTCACCCCTGGAAGAAAGCCGTTACATCTTGTCTTATTTTCTCTTCTCTTCAACATACAGTACCAGTCAAAAGTTTGGACACACCTACTCATTCAAGGGTTTTTCTTTATTATTTTTTTACTATTTTCTACATTGTAGAATAATAGTGAACACATCAAAACTATGAAATAACACATGGAATCGTGTAGTAATCAAAAAAGTGTTAACAAATCAAAATATATTTGATATTCTTCAAAGTAGCTGCCTTGATGACAGCTTTGCACACAATTGGCATTCTCTCAACCAGCCTCACCTGGAATGCTTTTCCAACAGTCTTGAAGGAGTTCCCACATATGCTGAGCAGTTGTTGGCTGATTTTCCTTCACTCTGCGGACCAACTCATCCCAATCCATCTCAATTGGGTTGAGGTCTGGTGATTGTGGAGGCCAGGGATAATCCCACAGTGCAAACCACATGGGATGGCGTATCACTGCAGAATGCTATGGTAGCCATGCTGGTTAAGTGTGCCTTGAATTCTAAAATCACAGACAGTGTCACCAGCAAAGCACCAACCACACCATTGCACCTCCTCTTCCATGCTTCGCGGTGGGAACCACCCATGAGGAGATAATTCGTTCACCAACTCTGCGTCTCACGGCAGTTGGAATCAAATTTGGACTCTTCAGACCAAAGGGCAGATTTCCACCTGTCTAATGTCCATTGTTTGTGTTTCTTGGCCCAAGCAAGTCACTTATTATTATTGGTGTCCTTTAGTAGTGGTTTCTTTTCGACCATGAAGGCCTGATTCACGTAGTCTCCTCTGAACAGTTGATGTTGAGATTTGTCTGTTACTTGAACTCTTGGAAGCATTTCTTTGGGCTGCAATCTGAGGTGCAGTTAACTCTAATGAATTTATCCTCTGCAGCAGAGGTAACTCTGTCTTTCTTTCCTGTGGTGGTCCTCATGAGAGCCAGTTTCATCATAGCACTTGATGGTTTTTGCGACTGCACTTGAAGAAACTTTCCAGATTGACTGACATTCATGTCAGTAATGATGGACTGGCGTTTCTCTTTACAATGTAGAAAATAGTAAAAAATTAAGAAAAACCCCTGAATGATTAGGTGTGTCCAGACTTTTGACTGGTACTGTAGCTCTAAAACTGAAAAGCTCAAGTAAACACAATTCTGGGTTTTTATTTCAGTGTCTAATACAGGGAGGCTTTTCCAAGGTGTTGATACTTTTGCCAACCCGTTATCAGGAAACCAATAATTTATTACACAACAGAGCCAACTTCACGGTCAAATACTCTTCATCACCCATAATGATCAGACACTATCTGTGATATCCAGTGGAGAACAGGCCAAGAATATAATTTACCTCACTAGGGTAGGGGGCAGCATTCGGAATTTTGGATGAAAAGCATGCCCAAAGTAAACTTCCTGCTACTCAGGTCCAGAAGCTAGGATATGCATATAATTGGTAGATTGGATAGAAAATACTCTAAAGTTTCCAAAACTGTTAAAATAGTGTCTGTGAGTATAACAGAACTGATATGGAAGGTGAAAACCTGAGGAAAATCCATCCAGGAAGTGCTATTATTTTGAAATGCCTGTTTTTCCATTGAAAGCCTATCCACCATACAAAGACTTATGACCTAGTTCACGATCCCTATGGCTTCCACTACATGTGACCAGTCTTTTGGCATTGTTTCAGGCTTTTACTCTGAAAAATGAGGGCGATACACCACTTTCAATGAGAGAACAGTGGACATTTCCAGACACGAGTCCTGCGCATGACCGGGAGCGTGCCTTTCTTGTTTTTCCTTTTCTATTGATGAAGCTATTGTCCAGTTGAAATATGATTGATTATTTATGACAAAAACAACCTGAGGATGGATGAAAAACATCGTTTGACATGTTTCTACGGACTTTTATGGTATTTTTAAAAATTTTCGTCTGTCTGTTGTGACCGCGTTTTCTTCCAATGGATTACTGAACAAAACACCAACAAAACGGAGGTTTTTGGACATAAAGAGAAACATTATCAAACAAAATGAACATTTATTGTGTAACATGGAGTCTTCGGAGTGCAACCATATGAAGATCATCAAAGGTAAGTGATAAATGTTATCGCTATTTCTGACTTTTTTACTACTCTTCTTCACTACTAACTGTTTGTAATGATTTGTCTGCTGGGCACTGTTCTCAGATAATCGGATGGTTTGCTTTCGCGGTAAAGCCTTTTTGAAATTTGACACAGCGGTTGGATTAACAAGAAGTTTATCTTTAAGCTGGTGTATAACATTTGTATCTTTTATGTATGTTTATTATGATAATTTCTGTTTTGTTGAGTTTCACGCTCTGCAATTTCACCGGATGTTGTTTGAGACAGTGGATTACTGAACAAAACGCGCTAACAAAACTGAGGTTTTTGGATATAAAGAGGGACTTGATCGAACAAAACTAACATTTATTGGGTAACTGGGAGTTTTGTGAGTGTAACCATATGAAGATTATAGAAGGTAAATTATTAATTTTATCGCTATTTCTGACTTTTGTTACTCGTCTACTTGGCTGGTTACTGTTTGTAATGATTTGTCTGCTGGGCGCTGTTCTCAGATAATCGCATGGTTTGCTTTCGCCGTAAAATATTTTTGAAATCTGACACCGTGGTTGGATTAACAAGAAGTTCATCTATAAACCGATGTATAACACTTGTATGTTTCATTAATTTTTACAATGAGTATTTCTGTTTTTGAATTAGTAGCGTAGTTCATTGCATTGTTCACATTTGTATGAGCAAAATATTTTTCTCCTTCTGTTTCTCTCCCTATGACCCTTCACACAGCGCTACCTGTGTTTCACTGAGGCTACAGAGGTGAAGCCTCCAGAGGACCTGCAGGACCTGGGGGTGAGGTTCCTGCAGCCCTTCGTCAACCTGCTGTCCAAGGCCACCTATTGGTGGATGAACACATTCATCACAGCAGCCCACCGCCGCCCCATCGACCTCAAGGTCATCGGCAAGCTGCCAATCGCCATGCGAGCCCTCACCAACTACCTGAAGCTCCGCAAGGCTTTCGAGAGCCAGAGGGTAAAGGTAGTACTACTACTTTACTTCTCTCACACAGAGAGAGAGAGAGAGAGAGAGAGAGTAGGGTAGGGTAAGAGATAGAGAGAGAGAGAAAGGGTAGGGTAAGATATATATAGAGAGAGAAAGGGTAGGGTAAGAGATAGAGAGAGAGAGAAAGGGTAGAGTAAGAGATAGATAGAGAGATAGGGATAGAGAGAGTAGGGTAAGAGATAGATAGAGAGGGTAGGGTAAGAGAGAGAGAGAAAGGGTAGGGTAAGAGATAGATAGAGAGGGTAGGGTAAGAGAGAGAGAGAAAGGGTAGGGTAAGAGATAGATAGAGAGGGTAGGGTAAGAGAGAGAGAGAAAGGGTAGGGTAAGAGATAGATAGAGAGGGTAGGGTAAGAGAGAGAGAGAAAGGGTAGGGTAAGAGATAGATAGAGAGGGTAGGGTAAGAGATAGATAGAGAGATAGGAAGAGGGTAGGGTAAGAGATAGATATAGAGAGGGTAGGGTAAGAGATAGAGAGAGGGTAGGGTAAGAGATAGAGAGAGGGTAGGGTAAGAGATAGAGAGAGAGGGTAGGGCAGGGTAAGAGATAGCGAGGGATAGAGAGAGGGTAGGGTAAGAGATAGATAGAGAGAGTAGAGAGAGAGAAAGGGTAGGGTAAGAGATAGAGAGAAAGCTAGAGAAACATGGAGAGAGAAAGAAAGAGAGTGAGCGAGATTAACATAATCATAGACCACATGTTCATCCCTTCAACTCACAGCTGGCCGAAAACAACAAATTGGAAGCCACGCCCCCTAAAATTCACACCTCCAATATAGTTTTCCAGTGTGCCTTGCATTGTCCAGTGAATTGTAGCGTTACCACCCATGACTGTATTTGGTAGTGATAGAGAGCTCGTTGTTGAATTCATTCATGTTCTGTCCTGTGGGCTTCAGCTAGTTCCTATTGGAGGTGAATCTTATTGTTACAATTGAACTCTTTAGGACAATTCTTCAAATATATCAGAAGACCTTCATTTGATGGCAAAGTTTTACCTTAACACAGTGGTGTTATAAATCTCTTGATTTTCAGGCCACATCAGGCCTGCAAGGTATATTATACTAGTGATGTGTAATTCCTATCACAATCCAGAGTTAGGACTTCCAAGAGTTGGAATTGTATTCATCTGCAACCTGCATTCAGAATGACTGCCTGGATTAGGAACATAGCGAGGAGACTACGTAAACCATTTAAACTAACAGGTGCAATAAATCAAACTAACTGATTGAATTAGTTTAGTGAAATGTATGTTATGTATCTGTGTGTTGCATGATTAATCAATCAATCAATGTACATGCAAAAACACAGATATTAAAAACAACCTGAAAAATGTCTACCTGCAGTAGAGCATGCTGGGAATTATGATAACGATAGAGGTGGTTTTGATGGGAACGTTTAACGCTCCACAGAGTAAAACTGACACAATCACACTCTCACACTCAGCACTAGTTATTAACACCAACACTGGGGTTATTTTACACCACTGAGTGTTCATTTCACTCTTAGAGAGTTCATTTTTCTCTTGAATCAACACTAGAAATGTTGCACTGAAAAATCAACACTAGATAACACTGGCCAATTTGCTGTGAGGAAATTGTTTGGCAGAGTTTTGTTATTTGGCAGAGACGCTTTATAACCAGGGGATCTGCTGGGAGAGAGAGAGAGGGAGAGGGGGAGATAAATAGACATGGAGAGAGAAAAGAGAGTGAGAGAGAGAACCCTCACCAATTATTGTAAATGTTGATTTATAACATCATGCAAATGTACAGCATGAATACGGTCCCTAAAAAGATAAATATGACATAAGGGGACATTTTTCTGCAGAGTTTTGCTGTTTGGGAGAGAAGCTTTATAAGGTGAGCTTGAATGTTCCACACAGCGACGAATAAATACATGATCAAGCCTTTTATATAAAAGCAGATTGCACAGTATGTTTGGGTTGATTTGGATGTTCCTCCTGAAGCATGACATCCTGTTTCCATTGCTTTGTGTCAGTCAAGTTGGATTGTGTGAAAATGGGAATAAGAATAATGAATTAAAAAGCATCCATTTGAGTTGTTCTCCAATGGCCTGTCCTGGTTTGACATCTCACTTTAATTGCAGCAATTAAACTGAGATGGATCTTCCAGGTAATCATTATTCTCTTTTGTTATAAAACTGAACTGTCAAATCCTCACGCACACACTTCCCACTTGTTTCCCATGAAAAGTCAAGTGCTTTCCCCCTGCGTGGGGTCCGAGAGTTCCATCATTCACAGTAGAATGAGAATGACCTTTGCCCCCTTTTTAGTTTAGTATTCCTGTTCTCCTCTGCTTCATCCTTCCATCTCTCTTATCCTTCTCTCCTGCCAGAAGGAAAACCCTGACCCTTCTGTGACCCTTAACCTCTGTGCCCTGCTGCGTGCTGCTGTGTCTCGCAGCTTCTGACCGTTTCATTGTCTGCATCTAACAGGCTATTCACAGAGACTGGCTTGGGCCTAGGGCAGTGACCCGAGCATGGGGTGGGTTGAAACAGGTGCAGGGTTAAACCAAGCACATGGGTATTTACACTGCATCACTAGCATATGCAGTCAGAATGATTTTCAGTAGAGTATTTTGTCATTACTGTGGAACTAGAAAGCCATATATATGCATACATATTAAATCCATGTTAGGATTTGGCTGAGGTCCTGTGTGTAGAGTGACAAATCCTATATGAGCCTGAACGCAAGGTGTATGTAATGGCTTGGTACGTGACGTGTATGTAACAGCTGCTTGCTTAGGAAATAATTCATGAAGCTCGAACCCAAGACTTCTGGCTTGCTAGCACGCGTCAGTGCCCCCCCGACGCGTCTTACCAGTCGGCGCCAAGAGATAAGCTAGCTATGCGCTGGCGCAAGTAGGGACATTTCAGGCTGAGGAGCGAGATCCACACATCCCCATGGGCTACATGTACATGTGTATGTATCCATGAAACTGGAAAGTTTCAGAAGTGAATGTGATTTAACAGAAGCAGAAGAACCAAATTTGGTTTATTTATGTATCTGCACCTGTGCTCTCTGCATCAAAGAGCCTGACCAGAGAGTGCCTCCAAGCTGCCTCCGAGGCAAGCACCCCATAGAGAGGAGTGGGAAAACTAGGAGGACACACACGCACGCACGCACGCACGCACGCACACACACACACACACACACACACACACACACACACACACACACACACACACACACACACACACACACACACACAGAGGCTTCTTTAAGATTGCTTACCTCTCTGCAGCCAAAGTAGCCAGATGTTGTCCCTGATCTTCACGAACTCTAAATGTGTAAACATCACACAACGCATTGTCAGCGGGGTTGACTACAATCAATATTTCATCATTCAAAATGTTTGGCATTCATGCAGCATACATGGAGGGTTTCAACCTTTTGAGATGGGACAAAATATTTGACTGCACACAAACACCTGAATGCCTGAATGCTGGTGTATTGTCAGATCTGAACTTCTTCTGTTAAGTCCCATCGTGTGATGTGCCGATGTCACAGTAGCCTGAGTCATTAAGACTGAAGTCAGGAGATGGCAAACTGGGAAGACATCATTACTGAGGAACCACTGATAGAAAAAGCATGAGAACTACGCACTTCTCTTTCTCCCCTCATTAAACACTAAATACCATTAAACACTAAATGCCATTAAACACTGAATCCTATTAAACATTGCATCCTGTTAAACACTGAATTCCATTCAACTCTGAATTCCATTCAACACTGAATGCCATTAAACACTGAATTCCAGGTTCCATGGAGGTTCCTTTTCTGTGGGTGTGATTCTCACTGGCTCCTGATCACATTGGGTATGCAGATTTTTGTTCCAGCTAATTATATTTTCATGTTCCTTTAACAGCCTTTTGATGAATGGCCTTGTTTTGCTTGTGTAAAAAAAACACAGGGAATAATTGGAACTTGGGTAGGACTGTACATGGACATTTGACTTTTCGCTGTTTTTCCTGATACAACCATGATCTCCTTCCTCTTGCAGAGGCCTCTGGGCTCTATGCCGCAGGGATCTAAGTGGATCTGGAGGGCCCTACGCCAGGCGTTTGGACGGCCCCTCATCATCAGCATCACCTTCCGCTTCCTGGCTGACCTGCTGGGCTTCGCTGGGCCCCTCTGTATCTCTGGCATAGTCCATCACATCAGCAAGGACAACCGCAGCATACAGCCCCCGGTGAGAAGACATTATACCTATACCAGTAGACGGCTGCTGAGGGGAGGACGGCTCGTAGTAATGGCTGGAATGGAGTCACTAGATTGGTATCAACCACATGTTTGATACCATTCTGTTGACTCCATTCCAGGCATTATTATGAGCCGTCCTCAAAGGTTGAATACAACCTTGCATACGTTTGAAAGGTCTATAATTTTTACACAAACCAAGTTAACATAAGTCCCAGATGCCTTCAACTTATAGGCATGCCTAATTTAGACATATTTTTTAACAACGTGATGTTTTGCTCCAAATGGATAACTTTAAAGAACATAACTTGTTTTTTTATGTGATTATTTATTAGCCTAGTGGTTAGCAGTATTTAGGCATTTCATGTGAATAAGGCCTCATGTGAAATCATTGTCTAAAGCACAAGAGATACTGTTGGATGTAGGTCTAGATTATTTGTGGGTTGGTCATATAGAAATATCATAACATTATGTTAACAACTCCAAAGTAATGTCATATCTATGGTGGAGGAAGCACTAACTCTGTAACGGCTTTCCTCTTCCTCTTCATCAGAAGAGGAGGAACATGGATTGAACCAAGGCGCAGCGGAGTTTGTCGACATGATTTATTAAAGAAAAACACGAACTCGACTAATACACTAACAAAACAAATAAACGGTGTAGACAGACCTAGACGACGAACTTACATAAAACATGAAGAACGCACGAATAGAGAAAATAGGCTACACAAATGGATGAACAAACAAACCGAAAACAGTCCCGTGTGGCGCAACGACATACACAAACACAGGAGACAATCACCCACAACGAACACTGTGAAAACACCTACCTAAATATGACTCTTAATTAGAGGAACGCCAAACACCTGCCTCTAATTAAGAGCCATACCAGGCAACCCATAAACCAACATAGAAACAGAAAACATAGAATGCCCACCCAACCTCACGTCCTGACCAACTAACACATATAACAAACTAACAGAAATAGGTCAGGAACGTGACATAACCCCCCCCATAAGGTGCGAACTCCGGGCGCACCAGCACAAAGTCTAGGGGAGGGTCTGGGTGGGCATCTAACCACGGTGGTGGCTCAGGCTCCGGGCGAGGTCCCCACCCCACCATAGTCAATCCCAGCTTCCATCTCCCCCTATGAATGTCCACCCTCATCTTACCCCCACAAAATCCTTTTGGTAACATCGACAACAGGGGCAGCACCGGGACAGAGGGATAGATCAAGACAGAGGGATAGCTCAAGACAGAGGGATAGATCAGGATAGAGAGGTAGCTCAGGATAGAGAGGTAAATCAGGATAGAGGGGCAACTCCGGACTGAAAGGCAGCTCCGGACAGAGAGACAGCTCTGGACTGAGGGGCAGTTCTGGGTAAATAGCCGCTCCGGGCTAAGGGACAGCTCATGACTGGCTGACGGTTCTGGACGCTCATGGCTGACGGCTCTCGGCGCTCATGGCTCGCTGACGGCTCTGGCCGCTCATGGCTCGCTGACGGCTCTGGCCGCTCATGGCTCACTGGCGGCTCTGGCAGATCCTGTCTGGTTGGCGGCTCTGGCAGATCCTGTCTGGTTGGCGGCTCTGGCAGATCCTGTCTGGTTGGCGGCTCTGGCAGATCCTGTCTGGTTGGCGGCTCTGGCAGATCCTGACTGACGACTGGCTCTAGCGGCTCCTGACTGACTATCGGCTCTGACGGCTCGGGACAGACGGGCGGCTCTAATGGCTCGGTACAGACGGATGGCTCAGACGGCGCTGGGGAGACGGATGGCTCAGACGGCGCTGGGGAGACGGATGGCTCAGATGGCGCTGCGGAGACAGATGGCTCAGACTGCTCCTGTCTGGCGGAAGGCTCTGGCTGCTCCTGTCTGGCGGAAGGCTCTGTAGGCTCATGGCAGACGGGCAGCTTTGCAGGCTCATGGCAGACAGGCAGTTCATGCGCCCTTGGGCAGACGGCAGACTCTGGCCGGCTGAGACGCACTGTAGGCTTGGTGCGTGGTGCCGGAACTGGAGGCACCTGACTGAGGACACGCACTTCAAGCCTAGTGCGGGGAGCAGGGACAGGGCACACTGACCTCTCGAAGCGCACTATATTCCTGGTGCGTGGTACCGGCACTGGTGGCACCGGGCTGAGTGCACGCACATCAGGACGAGTACGGGGAGAAACAACAGTGTGCACAGGACTTAGGAGACGCACATGTGGCTTAGTGCGCGGTGCCGGAACTGGAGGCACTGGGGTTACTGGGCTGGGGCGGGGAGGTAGTGCCGGAAATACCGGACCGTGAAGGCGTACTGGCTCCCTTGAGCACCGAGCCTGCCCAACCTTACCTGGTTGAATGCTCCCCGTCGCCCGACCAGTGCGGGGAGGTGGAATAACCCGCACCGGGCTATGTAGGCGAACCGGGGACACCATGCGTAAGGCTGGTGCCATGTAAGACGGCCCGAGGAGACGCACTGGAGACCAGACGCGTTGAGCCGGCCTCATGACACCTGGCTCAATGCCCAATCTAGCCCTACCAGTGCGGGGAGGTGGAATAACCCGCACTGGGCTATGCACTCGTACAGGAGACACCGTGCGCTCTACTGCGTAACACGGTGTCTGCCCGTACTCCCGCTCTCCACGGTAGGCCTGGGAAATGGGCGCAGGTCTCCTACTTGCCCTTGGCCCACTACCTCTTAGCCCCCCCCCCCCCCCCCCCCCCAATAAATTATTGGGGTCTCCTC